>NW_025750419.1:0-19281 GCF_021184085.1 Oncorhynchus gorbuscha | reverse complement strand
CTAAATATGGTTCTCAAACAGGGACAACGATTGACAGCTGCCTCTGATTGAGAACCATACCAGGCCAAACACAGAAATCCCAAATGATAGAAAAAGGAACATAGACTACCCACCCAACTCACGCCCTGACCATACTAAAAACAACGACATAACAAAGGAACTAAGGTCAGAACGTGACAGTTAGGTCTACATCACATGGTTAGGGTTGAATGACCATTGAATGCTTAGCTAAAATGCAAATATCCATTTAAACTTTAGGATTTTATTTAAAAAACGTTTGGTCAAGGTTAGCTATTTTGAGACATATCATCTAACATTTTGAGAGGTAGGTTGGATTTTCAAAATACAGCCGAGTTATTTATTTCACACATTTTCTACGGGATCAAGAAGATGCCGTATTTGCTAGATAATGTCCCAACCGTCCCCGACAAACCTAGATAAACAACTTATGGAGATATTTATTATCTCCGTTATCTCTGAAGAAGACATCTGCTAGGCTCCGTTTAAATAGGCTCTGTCCAGAACTGGTAAAGGTTTCATCCTAATCACAACACTAGCACGACCGCTTCATTCGTCCACAATAAAGAACATGGAGGAAGCGTCCCAAATGGTACCTTATTTACTAGATAGTACTACCTTTGACCCAGGCCGCAGGTGCTACATGTAGAATAGGGCGTCATTTGGTACACAGACAGAGAGAACAGGCTTCCTGTACCACTGTCCTCTGGGTTCTGAATCAACAGCCTAGTTATTTTGATAAGGATATTTTTGTCGCTGGTTACGCTGGACGGATGTTTTCTGGCATCCTGTTCCTTTGTGAGCGTGAAGTGTCATTTTGTTCTCCTGTAAGTGTCCACAAACCTTGCCCTGCTATCTTTTAGCCCTGTTGTTAAAGTCCTCATGTTACTTTGATTTTCAGTAGGCTACTCCCAGAATTAATCTACTTTAAAAAACGACCAGTTCAGACTAGTCCACTTTTATTCATGTGAGCATTTCTGTTTCAAACTTAACAAACTTAACCAAAGCATCTCATGCACATTTTTGAATTATGATGTGTTTTTTTTTCGCCACAAACCTCTTCATCTTCTCATGTAATTGTGTTTCTTCACACAACTTTGCTCTCGTTTCTCAAACAGTTACTTACTGCAGCTGTGTCTTCTTGTATAATGAATGGGTGGGTCTGAAATGGTCAAAAAGTGGTCAAAAGTAGTGCACTATATAGGAATTAGGGTGCCATTTCTGAGTCACCCTTTGTTTTTAAATGTCTGGGAATCGAAGAGTCTGCAGTGTAGCTAGCGTAATTCATGTGTTCAATTTGTTGTCAGCATTCTGGCTGATGGTAATACAAATAATCATCCATACCAATGTCAAACAACATCGGTATAGATGTTCCTACAGTGTGTAGGGAAGTACGATCTCCTCCTTCTGAATTACCAGAACAGATCGATGAGAAGAGACTCATAGGCACTGCTAAGATCCTAAACCAAGACTCATGATAGATTCTGTGAGCCAACTATAATTTGTAACGGATTAATGATCAATAGCATGCTTGTTTTTTTTTTCATAATTGTTAGGCACTTGCCCGAAAGCAAATGTTAAATGTGTCAGAATGTGTATTCTTGCTGGTGCAATAAATGGCATATATATATATATATAAATAGCAGCTCAGGGTTCCTGTTATGTTGAGCATGACAGAGCAGCATAAAGGGATTTAATATAGAAACATCTCTATAATGATATTATCCAGAGAGAGTCCTGAAAAGGCTCGTAGAGGCAATCACAAAAGCCCTACTGTATATATATATATATATATACACATATTGCACGGGATGATGGCCAACAAATGGAAGTTGAATCTATATAAAGATGTATAGCGAGCTCCAGATTGAACATACTCTCTATTTTCTCAACTAGCCCCAATGTGACTGTTACTGTGTATTTGACCTCATACGGACTAAGTTTAAGACCACAGTTAATCACTTGCTATGCAATGATTTTTATTAATTACATTTCTGGCAGTGTGTTGTCACTTCACGTTCTCGACTACCTTCCGGAGACACCTGAAACCCCACCTCTTTATATGGAATACCTTGATAGGATAAGTAATCCTTCTCACCCCCCTTAAAGATTTAGATGCACTATTGTAAAGTGGCTGTTCCACTGGATGTCATAAGGTGAATGCACCAATTTGTAAGTCGCTCTGGATAAGAGCGTCTGCTAAATGACTTAAATGTAAATGTAAATGACTAGCATAGAGATTTGGCAACACGATTAATCTGTGGTAAATGTGGAAGACACATTTCAGTTGAATGCATTCAGGTGTATAACTGACCCAGTATCCCTCTTTCCCTTCCCTTCTGTGGCTTAGCTGTCATGTTGGCCCATGTTAGCAACATTGATGTTAAAATGAGCTGTTCATTAGGTTTAAATAAGTTCACCGCCCGATTTATCCACCAATTCCTTCCTGTGTCAGTAAAATACTGAGAATCAATCAACCGAGAAACAAACGAGGCTCCGTATTGACTGTATATTGAGACAGACAGCTCAGGCCGTTTCTTAATACTGTTCTCCGAGAATGTAGAATTATACTCCCGATTTCAATATATAGAAAAAGTATTTGTTGTAAACAACACAGTTAAACCATCTACTGGTAAGACGTTTACACTAGATCCACGAAACCGATTTATCAACCTAACGTACTTATTTACTCAATGAATGACTGACGTCTACATGCAATAAGTAATTTCATTTATTCATTGTATTTTCTATCCAGGCAGCACCTGAACATTGGATGTAAGTCTTTGTTACCCAACCGTTCAGATGGAAACGAGTCAGCGTTTTTCACGGCCGTCATCTGTAAGGTTGGGTTGTAGTATTTTCCCATTTCCAGTAAGTCCTCCTCCCTGTCACATCCCTGTTTCAGGAGCACTTCATAGAGGTGATTCAGAACCAGGAGTTTCTCCTGCTTCCTACTGCTGAGATCGTCAAACTCTTGGCTAGTGACGACATAAACGTACCAGATGAGGAGACCATCTTCCAGGCTCTGATGACGTGGGTGCGGTTCGACGTGGAGCATCGCCAGCAGGACCTTGGGGTTCTCCTGGCCTACATCCGCCTGCCTCTTCTACCTCCACAGGTGGGCAGTCAGTAGGTTATCAATGACTTCATCACTAATGGTACCCTCGTCTACCTCCACACGTGGGCAGTCAGTAGGTTATCAATGACTTCATCACTAATGGTACCTCGTCTACCTCCACACGTGGGCAGTCAGTAGGTTATCAATGACTTCATCACTAATGGTACCCTCGTCTACCTCCACACGTGGGCAGTCAGTAGGTTATCAATGACTTCATCACTAATGGTACCCTCGTCTACCTCCACACGTGGGCAGTCAGTAGGTTATCAATGACTTCATCACTAATGGTACCCTCGTCTACCTCCACACGTGGGCAGTCAGTAGGTTATCAATGACTTCATCACTAATGGTACCCTCGTCTACCTCCACACGTGGGCAGTCAGTAGGTTATCAATGACTTCATCACTAATGGTACCCTCGTCTACCTCCACACGTGGGCAGTCAGTAGGTTATCAATGACTTCATCACTAATGGTACCCTCGTCTACCTCCACACGTGGGCAGTCAGTAGTTATCAATGACTTCATCACTAATGGTACCCTCGTCTACCTCCACACGTGGGCAGTCAGTAGGTTATCAATGACTTCATCACTAATGGTACCCTCGTCTACCTCCACAGGTGGGCAGTCAGTAGGTTATCAATGACTTCATCACTAATGGTACCCTCGTCTACCTCCACACGTGGGCAGTCAGTAGGTTATCAATGACTTCATCACTAATGGTACCCTCGTCTACCTCCACACGTGGGCAGTCAGTAGGTTATCAATGACTTCATCACTAATGGTACCCTCGTCTACCTCCACAGGTGGGCAGTCAGTAGGTTATCAATGACTTCATCACTAATGGTACCCTCGTCTACCTCCACACGTGGGCAGTCAGTAGGTTATCAATGACTTCATCACTAATGGTACCCTCGTCTACCTCACACGTGGGCAGTCAGTAGGTTATCAATGACTTCATCACTAATGGTACCCTCGTCTACCTCCACACGTGGGCAGTCAGTAGGTTATCAATGACTTCATCACTAATGGTACCCTCGTCTACCTCACACGTGGGCAGTCAGTAGGTTATCAATGACTTCATCACTAATGGTACCTCGTCTACCTCCACACGGGCAGTCAGTAGGTTATCAATGACTTCATCACTAATGGTACCTCGTCTACCTCCCATCATGGGCAGTCAGTAGGTTATCAATGATTCATCACTAATGGTACCCTCGTCTACCTCCACACGTGGGCAGTCAGTAGGTTATCAATGACTTCATCACTAATGGTACCCTCGCTCTACCTCCACACGTGGGCAGTCAGTAGGTTATCAATGACTTCATCACTAATGGTACCTCGTCTACCTCCACACGGGCAGTCAGTAGGTTATCAATGACTTCATCACTAATGGTACCCTCGTCCTGCACCTCCACACGTGGGCAGTCAGTAGGTTATCAATGACTTCATCACTAATGGTACCCCTCGTCTACCTCCACACGTGGGCAGTCGTAGGTTATCAATGACTTCATCACTAATGGTACCCTCGCCTCTACCCTCCACACGTGGGCAGTCAGTAGGTTATCACGACTTCATCACTAATGGTACCCTCGTCCCACCTCCACACGGGCAGTCAGTAGGTTATCAATGACTTCATCACTAATGGTACCCTCGTCTACCTCCACACGTGGGCAGTCAGTAGGTTATCAGACTTCATCACTAATGGTACCCTCGCCTACCTCCACACGTGGGCAGTCAGTAGGTTATCAATGACTTCATCACTAATGGTACCCTCGTCTACCTCCACACGGCAGTGGGTTATCAATGATCCATCACTAATGGTACCTCGGTGGGCAGTCAGTAGGTTATCAATGACTTCATCAAAACTAGACTGGAAAAGATGGTGGACTGAACAGCAGTGTAGCTCACCTTAAGGTAAAAACATAATATTCAATATCGGTTAGACTAAATGTTAGCACTTCACAATCTTGTGGGTAATAAAGTTCAATCTGGATAACAACACAAAACAAATCGTAAGGCCAGATAAATATATCGATACATATTATGAAAACAACCAACACCCAAAGGTGACAGAGTAAGAGAGGGGAACCTATTTAAAACGAAAACGTGATTCTTCTACAGACACAGACGATTGAATCTTTTCACCACCGGGAATGGTAAAGGTCGAAACCGATCTGTTAAAATCAATAAATGACAAACTGGGTATACTTGAACTAGTCAGTAAGGATATAAAAGAGTTGAAGGCCTCGAGATGAGTGGACGAAAAACCTGCGACATTGAGAAAACACAAGCAAGCTAAAAGGGACACTCAAAAAGATTGAAACCAAAGTTAATAAACTTAAAAAGGAGAACATCGTTCTGAAAGCCTTACTTGACATACAGACTAGATCCATGAGAGAATCTGCTACTTACAGGTATCCAAGAGAAAGAAGGAGAAGCTCCTGAATCTGTAGGTAGAGAGTTTCTCCTTACAGCGCTTCAGATCCCATGAAGCTATCGACAAAATCCAACTGGAAGGGTACACCGTTTCAGATAGAGATATCGACAAAATCCAACTGGAAGGGGTACACCGTTTCAGATAGAGATAAAGACAAAATCCAACTGGAAGGTACACCGTTTCAGATAGAGATAGACAAAATCCAACTGGAAGGGGTACACCGTTTCAGATAGATATCGACAAAATCAACTGGAAGGAATTACACCGTTTCAGATAGAGATAGACAAAATCAACTCGAAGGGGTACACCGTTTCAGATAGAGAGGGCAGAGGTATGAACGCCCAATCGTTACAAAATGTGCTTTATTTAAAATAAAATAATGGTTAAAAGCCTGGGTAAAAGACTTGAATGATCAGTTCCCGAAGGAAATTACAGAACAGCCTAAAGTTCTATATTCAAGGAAAATAGATTGAAAGGGGAAAGAGTAGCTCTAGTAGTCAATAAACTGTATATTGATAACCAATTGTTCAGAGACAAAGATCTACTCCATGTCTATTCTAAAATTACAAAGTTCTCATAAAGGCAAAAAACGAAACACACAATACTAGCCATGGTATGAATTGTAATAATACCAAAAAATATATAGCTTTTCTATCTATCTTGAAATATAACTGATTGGAACACAGAAGCACTAATTAAACATGGAGATGAAAACACAGCTGTCAGAGGGCGCAGTATGTGAGTATGTGTGGATGTATTGAGGTGGGTATGTGGATATATATTGGAGGTGGGTATGTGTGGATGTATTGGAGGTGGGTATGTGTGGATATCGTGGAGGTGGGTATGTGTGGATGTATTGAGGTGGGTATGTGTGGATGTATTAAGGTGGGTATGTGGATGTATTGAGGTGGGTATGTGTGGATGTATTGAGGTGGGTATGTGTGGATGTATTGAGGTGGGTATGTGTGGATGTATTGAGGTGGGTATGTGTGGATATATTGAGGTGGGTATGTGTGGATATATTGAGGTGGGTATGTGTGGATATCGTGAGGTGGGTATGTGTGGATGTATTGAGGTGGGTATGTGTGGATGTATTAAGGTGGGTATGTGTGGATGTATTGAGGTGGGTATGTGTGGATGTATTGAGGTAGGTATGTGTGGATGTATTGAGGTGGTATGTGGGATGTATTGAGGTGGGTATGTGTGGATGTATTGAGGTGGGTATGTGTGGACGTATTGAGGTGGGTATGTGTGGATGTATTGAGGTGGGTATGTGTGGATGTATTGAGGTGGGTATGTGTGGATGTATTGAGGTGGGTAGTGTGTGGATGTATTGAGGTGGATGGTGTGTGTTTTATGGTGTTTGGGGAAAAGTGTATGTTATGAGTGAGAAAGGACACTGGATATATATCCCAGATCCAATGTATGTCTGTGAGCAGGGGTTGTGAAAGAGCTTTCAATGTTGTGCAGATATATTTTAAAATGAATTATACATATTTTTTAAATGTATTTATTTATTGTCCTATCATGGTGGAACTGCATTTTAAAATAAATTTATAAATCTAATTTATATAATGTCCTATCGTGGGGAACTCAATTTAAAAAATAAATTATACTTCTAATGTATTTATTCATGGTCCTATCTTGATGGAACGGTCCACTACCTAAACCCGAGACACCTACCTGAACAACCCAGATACTAAGGAGAAGTCCTTATCTGTTTTATGGGCCTGCTGTAAGCTGCCTGTATGTGCAGACAAAATGTGGTCAGAGACCTTCTAGAGCAGCACCGCCCCCTCACGATTCTGAGCCTGCCTGGCAGGGTTGCTCCTGCAGAGCCAGAGCCCCCTGATGGGAGAGCATAATAGCATAACCACCGGTGTGGTGCACCCACCCAGGAAGTGGCAGTGCTGGCAAAACTAGCTGCAGTAACCCATGTGAAGGGGGGGGGGTCACACTCAGACATTCAGAGAGGGGGCATATTATTGTGGCCCTGGCACACAAAATCAGAAGGTCTGACTGCACGAAGATGCCAGGGAATATGGTGACTACGGGGGACCATGTGTGGGTGTTTCAGGGGAAGGGGTGTTTATCTGTCCTCCATCACCAAGGATGTGACTATGGTTAATCAAATCTCCCCATTTCTGCCTTTTTTTTGCTCAGTCTTACAGGCCGTCTCATACAGCTGCAACTGTACACGCGTTTGTAAATCAAGACCTTTCTTGAGTTGGGCTCTGGGATGGTGCAACTGTTGAGAATCTGAGTCTACAGTTGTTGTGGGGGAAAGAGGTTGTGTGTGTGTGTGTGTGTGTGTGTGTGTGTGTGTGTGTGTGTGTGTGTGTGTGTGTGTGTGTGTGTGTGTGTGTGTGTGTGTGTGTGTGTGTGTGTGTGTGTGTGTGTGTGTGTGTGTGTGTGTGTGTGTCCCACAACTGTTGCGAGAGAGTAAAAGATGTTAGGGAAAAACATAGTATGAATCACAATAATTGTTTGCAAAAACAGTAATAATTGCTTGCCATAATGTAATTCTGGTAATGTTGAGACAGGTAGAGGTAAAAATCCTTTACATAAGATGCCTATATTACTACAAATATTAATAAGCTATATTATGGAAATGAAGATAAATAGGATTTTTTTTTTTTTATATACACACTACTGTTTAAAAGTTTGGGGCCACTTAGAAATGGTTGAATGTTGTTACTGCTTCCTGGTTGAATGTTGTTACTGCTTCTGGTTGAATGTTGTTACTGCTTCCTGTTGAATGTTGTTACTGCTTCCTGGTTAAATGTTGTTACTGCTTCCTGGTTGAATGTTGTTACTGCTTCCTGGTTAAATGTTGTTACTGCTTCCTGGTTAAATGTTGTTACTGCTTCCTGGTTGAATGTTGTTACTGCTTCCTGGTTAAATGTTGTTAATGCTTCCTCGTTAAATGTTGTTACTGCTTCCTGGTTGAATGTTGTTACTGCTTCCTGGTTGAATGTTGTTACTGCTTCCTGGTTAAATGTTACTGCTTCCTGGTTTGAATTTTGTTCTGCTTCTGGTTGAATGTTGTTACTGCTTCCTGTTTGAATGCTGTTACTGCTTCCTGGTTGAATGTTGTTACTGCTTCCTGGTTGAATGTTGTTACTGCTTCCTGGTTGAATGTTGTTACTGCTTCCTGGTTGAATGTTGTTACTGCTTCCTGGTTAAATGTTGTTACTGCTTCCTGGTTGAATGTTGTTACTGCTTCCTGGTTAAATGTTGTTAATGCTTCCTGGTTAAATGTTGTTACTGCTTCCTGGTGGAATGTTGTTACTGCTTCCTTGTTGAATGTTGTTACTGCTTCCTGGTTGAATGTTGTTACTGCTTCCTGGTTAAATGTTGTTACTGCTTCCTGGTTGAATGTTGTTACTGCTTCCTGGTTAAATTTTGTTACTGCTTCCTGGTTGAATGTTGTTACTGCTTCCTGGTTGAATGTTGTTACTGCTTCCTGGTTAAATGTTGTTACTGCTTCCTGGTTGAATGTTGTTACTGCTTCCTGGTTGAATGTTGTTACTGCTTCCTGGTTAAATGTTGTTACTGCTTCCTGGTTGAATGTTTGTTACTGCTTCCTGGTTAAATGTTGTTACTGCTTCCTGGTTGAATGTTGTTACTGCTTCCTGGTTAAATGTTGTTACTGCTTCCTGGTTGAATGTTGTTACTGCTTCCTGGTTAAATGTTGTTACTGCTTCCTGGTTGAATGTTGTTACTGCTTCCTGGTTGAATGTTGTTACTGCTTCCTGGTTAAATGTTGTTACTGCTTCCTGGTTGAATGTTGTTACTGCTTCTGGTTGAATGTTGTTACTGCTTCCTGGTTAAATGTTGTTACTGCTTCCTCGTTGAATGTTGTTACTGCTTCCTGGTTGAATGTTGTTACTGCTTCCTGGTTGAATGTTGTTACTGCTTCCTGGTTAAATGTTGTTACTGCTTCCTGGTTTGAATGTTGTTACTGCTTCCTGGTTAAATGTTGTTACTGCTTCCTGGTTGAATGTTGTTACTGCTTCCTGGTTGAATGTTGTTACTGCTTCTGGTTGAATGTTGTTAATGCTTTCTGGTTGAATGTTGTTACTTTCCTGGTTGAATGTTGTTAATGTTTTCTGGTTGAATGTTGTTACTGCTTCCTGGTCAAAAGACATGCATTTAGCTTATACAATGTAATAATTAAAAATATATATATATTTTGTCTTGTTGTGTTGTTTCCTGCGTGTTTTTATGCTGCACTCACCATTGTCCTTTAAATAATAAAGTTTCACTGAACTGAACTCCCCTTTAATTCCAGCTCCTAGCTGACCTGGAACAACACTGTTCTCAGATGACTCTGGAATGCCAGAAGCTTCTAATAAGCCATGAAGCACCATCTGCTGCCAGAGCGTCGCCTCATGTTCCAGAGCCCCAGGACCAAACCCAGGAAGTCCACTGTAGGAGTACTCACGCTGTGGAGGGCATGGACGCTACCATGGTTAGACCTACCCTGCATTCCCTACTCCCTAATGTATATAGTGCACTAGGACCCATAGGTTCGGTCAAAAGAAGTGCTATATAGGGGTTTGCGTCCCCAAATGGTACCCTACTCCTAGAGAGTGCACTTACTTTTGACTAAAGCCCGATGTAGTGAATAGGGTGCCATTTCAGGTGCATCGGTAGTCTTGTTGCAGTTTGCCCCAGAGTGTGACATAAAGCTCAGTACATCCATTATGTCTATTGAACCTAATGGCTTGCTACTATTAATAAAAGCCCACAGGTTTTGATCAATGAGCCCCATTACCAAGATGGACGCCCGCTTAACGTGTGACGCCACCGTCGATCTGCGCCCTTTTATTGTTGCAGACTTCAGGTCTGTTTGGCTACTAATGCAAATGCAGCTCAATCCACACGACGGAGGTTAACCCTGTCATTCCACGGACTAAAACTATCCATTTATCTGATACTAAAATGGATATTAGTTTAGATATGCATTCAATAGAACACGTTACAAAGTGTGTTTGAGAAACACAATATATTAAATCGTAGGTGTTTAATCAAACACCATGATAGATATGGAGGGTAATAGAAATCAGAACAGAATATAATTCAATGCTAAACCTCTTTAAACCTGCTTACCCTGAACAATGAATCAAATGGCCACCCAGACTATTTACATTGACCCCCCCCCCCTTTGTTTTACACTGCTGCTACTACAGTATCTATCAAATCAAATCAAATCAAATGTATTTGTCACATACACATGGTTAGCAGATGTTAATGCGAGTGTAGCGAAATGCTTGTGCTTCTAGTTCCGACAATGCAGTAATAACCAAACAAGTAATCTAACTAACAATTCCAAAACTACTACCTTATACACACAAGTGTAAGGATAAAGAATATGTACATAAAGATATATGAATGAGTGGTGGTACAGAAGCGGCATAGGCAAGATACAGTAGATGGTATCAATTACAGTATATACATATTTTACATTTACATTTAAGTCATTGCAGACGCTCTTATCCAGAGCGACTTACAAATTGGTGCATTCACCTTATGACATCCAGTGGAACAGTCACTTTACAATAGTGCATCTAAATCTTAAGGGGGGTGAGAGGGAATACTTATCTATCCTAGGTATTCCTTAAAGAGGTGGGGTTTCAGGTGTCTCCGGAAGGTGGTGATTGACTCAGCTGTCCTGGCGTCGTGAGGGAGTTTGTTCCACCATTGGGGGCCAGAGCAGCGAACAGTTTTGACTGGGCTGAGCGGGAGCTGTACTTCCTCAGTGGTAGGGAGGCGAGCAGGCCAGAGGTGGATGAACGCAGTGCCCTTGTTTGGGTGTAGGGCCTGATCAGAGCCTGGAGGTACTGAGGTGCCGTTCCCCTCACAGCTCCGTAGGCAAGCACCATGGTCTTGTAGCGGATGCGAGCTTCAACTGGAAGCCAGTGGAGAGAACGGAGAGCGGGGTGACGTGAGAGAACTTGGGAAGGTTGAACACCAGACGGGCTGCGAGCGTTCTGGATGAGTTGAAGGGGTTTAATGGCACAGGCAGGAGCCCAGCCAACAGCGAGTTGCAGTAATCCAGACGGGAGATGACAAGTGCCTGGATTAGGACCTGCGCCGCTTCCTGTGTGAGGCAGGGTCGTACTCTGCGGATGTTGTAGAGATATATGAGATGAGTATGTAAACAAAGTGGCATAGTTAAAGTGGCTAGTGATACATGTATTACATAAGGATGCAGTAGATGATATAGAGTACAGTATATATGTATGCATATGAGATGAATAATGTAGGGTATGTAAACATTATATTGGGTTGCATCGTTTAAAGTGGCTAGTGATATATTTTACATCATTTCCCATCAATTCCCATTATTAAAGTGGCTGGAGTTGAGTCAGTGTGTTGGCGTCCCCAAATCTATTATCTATTCATAGTCACTTTACCCTACCTACATGCACAAATGACCTCAACTAACCTGCACCCCCTGCACATTGACTTGATACCAGTACCCCCTGTATATAAAATCCTTAATGTTATTTTATTGAGTTACTTCTTATTACGTTTTTTACTTTAGTTTATTTAGTAAATATTTTATTAACTTTATTTCTTGAACTGCGTTGTTGGTTTAGGACTTGTAAGTAAGCATTTCACGGCAAAGTCTACACCTGTTGTATTTGGCAAATGTGACAAATATACTTTTTTTTGGGGGGGGGGGTTCACCTGAAGTCGTCCGCATCGTCCTTGTCTGTTCCTATAGGATCTATAGATCTCCTTGAGATCCCCTTGTATGTTCCTATAGGATCTATAGATCTCCTTGTGTGTTCCTATAGGATCTATAGATCGCCTTGTGTGTTCCTATAGGATCTATAGATCTCCTTGAGATCCCCTTGTATGTTCTATAGGATCTATAGATCTCCTTGTGTGTTCCATAGGATCTATAGATCGCCTTGTGTGTTCCTATAGGATCTATAGATCTCCTTGTGTGTTCCTATAGGACCTATAGATCTCCTTCTGTGTTCCTATAGGATCTATAGATCTCCTTGTGTGTTCCGATAGATCTATAGATCTCCTTGTGTGTTCCGATAGGATCTATAGATATCCTTGTGTGTTCCTATAGGATCTATAGATCTCCTTGTATGTTCCTATAGGATCTATAGATCTCCTTGTGTAAATTCGATAGGATCTATAGATCTCCTTGTGTGTTCCTATAGATCTATAGATCTCCTTCTGTGTTCCTATAGGATCTACGACCATAGAGAAGTATGACCTGCGGACCAACACGTGGATCCAGGTGGGGGTGATGAACGGCCGGAGGCTGCAGTTCGGGGTGGCAGTGATCGACGACAAGCTGTACGTGGTGGGGGGCCGAGACGGGCTGAAGACTTCCAACATGGTGGAGTGTTACAACCCTTTCAACAATGTCTGGTCCACCATGCCTCCTATGTCTACACACAGACACGGACTCGGTGGGTTTACTGCTAAAAAAACAATTACAATTCATACCTATACTATTGTAGTACAAACTCAGTGGGATTACAATTCATACCTATTCTATTGTAGCACAAACTCAATGGGATTACAATTCATACCTATACTATTGTAGTACAAACTCAGTGGGATTACAATTCATACCTATACCATTGTAGCACAAACTCAGTGGGATTACAATTCATACCTATTCTATTGTAGCACAAACTCAGTGGGATTACAATTCATACCTATACTATTGTAGCACAAGCTGTTCCTATGTAAAACCTTGGCAGGCTACCGTATGCCTGCTCTGATTGTCTCTTTTCCCTGGCCGTTTCTCATACGTTTCACATCAGAGGAATGGGTGTGAACTGAATGCAATGTAGTCAAGTATTCATCTCACTTGTCTGTAGTTGGCTTTTCTGAGATATGGTTGAACACGTTTGCCCCAGAGATTACAGTGAATAGTATTACCTTAGTCTCCTTTGATCGAGGGGCTGTGGTGATAGCTCTCATACTTTGCTTGTGGTGAGCACGGTTTAACTGGGAAGATGTGAGAGAGCTACACGCCTCCCTGCTAAGGTCTACGTCCTGTTAGTGCATTCAGAAAACAAGGAACTACTGTCATGTTTTGTCATTGATTATCATGTCTTGTCCCTGTGCTTCCCCTTCTATTTGTTTCCTATTGCTGGTCTTATTAGGTTCTTTCCTCTTTCTATCCCTCTCTCTCCCCCCTCCCTCTCTCCCTCTCTCGCTCTCTCTCTCTATCGTTCCGTTCCTGCTCCCAGCTGTTCCTCATTCTCCTAACTACCTCATTTACTCTTTCACACCTGTCCCCTATTTTGCCCTCTGATTAGAGTCCCTATTTCTCCCTCTGTTTTCCGCTTCTGTCCTTGTCGGATCCTTGTTTGATGTTCGCTGTTCTTGTCCTCGTTCCGTCCTGTCATGTTTTTTTTCTTCAGATGCTGCGTGTGAGCAGGTGTCTAGATCAGCTACGGCCTGCGCTTCCCGAAGGACCTGCAGTCTGTGGTCGCATCTTCAGTTGTTCCCCTCTACTGACTAGAGGGTTTCAGTATTCCTGTTTTGACT
The DNA here is from genome assembly GCF_021184085.1 of Oncorhynchus gorbuscha. Lineage (NCBI taxonomy): Eukaryota > Metazoa > Chordata > Actinopteri > Salmoniformes > Salmonidae > Oncorhynchus > Oncorhynchus gorbuscha. The sequence continues at coordinate 5,169 of NW_025750419.1, read as the reverse complement.
TGGAATAAACTCTGTTTCTGTAAAGTCGCTTTTGGGCCTCATTCACCTGCATAACAGAAGGATCCGACCAAGAATGGACCCAGCGACTACGGATTCTCGCAACACTGCCGTCGAGATCCAGGGAACTATGCTCGCAGACACGAGCAGGAATTGTCTGCTGCTCGTCATGCCGTTGAGACCCTGGCCGCTCAGGTCTCCGACCTCTCAGGACAGTTTCAGAGTCTTCGTCTCGTGCCACCAGCTACTTCCTGGTCTTCCGAGTCTCCGGAACCTAGGGTTAATAACCCACCATGTTACTCTGGGCAGCCCACTGAGTGCCGCTCCTTTCTCACCCAGTGTGATATTGTGTTCTTTCTCCAGCCCACACATACTCTAGAGAGAGCCTCGGATCGCCTACGCTATATCACTCCTTACTGGTCGGGCTCGGGAGTGGGGCACAGCTATCTGGGAGGCAAGGGCTGAGTGTACTAACGATTATCAGAACTTTAAAGAGGAGATGATACGGGTTTTTGATCGTTCAGTTTTTGGGAAGGAGGCGTTGCTCGCTCGTTTTCTGGAGGGACTCCACGCTGAGGTTAAAGATGAGATTCTCTCCCGGGAGGTTCCTTCAGCGTGGACTCTTTGATTGCACTCGCCATCCGCATAGAACGACGGGTAGATCTTCGTCACCGAGCTCGTGGAAGAGAGCTCGCGTTAATGGTGTTCCCCCTCTCCGCATCTCAACCATCTCCTCCCACCGGTTCAGAGACTGAGCCCATGCAGCTGGGAGGTATTCGCATCTCGACTAAGGAGAGGGAACGGAGAATCACCAACCGCCTTTGCCTCTATTGCGGTTCTGCTGGACATTTTGTCATTTCATGTCCAGTTAAAGGCCAGAGCTCATCAGTAAGCGGAGGGCTACTGGTGAGCGCTACTACTCAGGTCTCTCCATCAAGATCCTGTACTACCTTGTCGGTCCATCTACGCTGGACCGGTTCGGCAGCTTCCTGCAGTGCCTTGATAGACACTGGGGCTGAGGGTTGTTTTATGGACGAAGCATGGGCTCGGAAACATGACATTCCTCTCAGACAGTTAGGAGCCCACGCCCATGTTCGCCTTAGATGGTAGTCTTCTCCCAGTATCAGATGTGAGACATTACCTTTAACCCTCACAGTATCTGGTAACCACAGTGAGACCATTTCCTTTTTGATTTTTCGTTCACCTTTTACACCTGTTGTTTTGGGTCATCCCTGGCTAGTATGTCATAATCCTTCTATTAATTGGTCTAGTAATTCTATCCTATCCTGGAACGTTTCTTGTCATGTGAAGTGTTTAATGTCTGCTATCCCTCCTGTTTCTTCTGTCCCCTCTTCTCAGGAGGAACCTGGTGATTTGACAGAGTGCCGGAGGAATATCATGATCTGCGCACGGTCTTCAGTCGGTCCAGAGCCAACTCCCTTCCTCCTCACCGGTCGTATGATTGTTGTATTGATCTCCTTCCGGGGACCACTCCCCCTCGGGGTAGACTATACTCTCTGTCTGCTCCCGAACGTAAGGCTCTCGAGGATTATCTGTCTGTTTCTCTCGACGCCGGTACCGTGGTGCCTTCTTCCTCTCCCGCCGGAGCGGGTTTTTTTTTGTTAAGAAGAAGGACGGTACTCTGCGCCCTGCGTGGATTATCGAGGGCTGAATGACATAACGGTAAGAATCGTTATCCGCTTCCCCTTATGTCGTCAGCCTTCGAGATTCTGCAGGGAGCCAGGTTCTTTACTAAGTTGGACCTTCGTAACGCTTACCATCTCGTGCGCATCAGAGAGGGGGACGAGTGGAAAACGGCGTTTAACACTCCGTTAGGGCATTTTGAATACCGGGTTCTGCCGTTCGGTCTCGCTTAATGCTCCAGCTGTCTTTCAGGCATTAGTTAATGATGTACTGAGAGACATGCTGAACATCTTTGTTTTCGTTTACCTTGACGATATCCTGATTTTTTTCTCCGTCACTCGAGATTCATGTTCAGCACGTTCGACGTGTACTCCAGCGCCTTTTAGAGAATTGTCTCTACGTGAAGGCTGAGAAGTGCGCCTTTCATGTCTCCTCTGTCACATTTCTCGGTTCTGTTATTTCCGCTGAAGGCATTCAGATGGATCCCGCTAAGGTCCAGGCTGTCAGCGATTGGCCCGTTCCTAAGTCACGTGTCGAGTTGCAGCGCTTTCAGGTTTCGCTAATTTCTATCGGCGTTTCATTCAGTAAATTTCGGTCAAGTGGCTACCCCTCTCACAGCTCTTACTTCTGTCAAGACGTGCTTTAAGTGGTCCGGTTCCGCCCAGGAGCTTTTGATCTCCTCAAGAAGCGTTTTACATCCGCACCTATCCTTGTTACTCCTGACGCCACTAAACAATTCATTGTCGAGGTTGACGCTTCAGAGGTGGGGCGTGGAGCCATTCTGTCCCAGAGCTTCCATTCTGACGATAAGGTCCATCCTTGCGCTTATTTTCTCATCGCCTGTCGCCATCGGAACGCAACTATGATGTGGGTAACCGCGAACTGCTCGCCATCCACTTAGCCTAGGCGAATGGCGACAGTGGTTGGAGGGGGCGACCGTCCTTTGTCGCTTTGACTGACCATAAGAACCTTGAGTACATCCGTTCTGCCAAACGACTCAATGCACGTCAAGCTCGTTGGGCGTTGTTTTTCGCTCGTTTCGAGTTCGTGATTTCTTATCGCCCGGGAAATAAGAACACCAAGCCTGATGCCTTATCCCGTCTCTTTAGTTCTTCTGTGGCTTCTACCGACCCCGAGGGGGATTCTCCCTGAAGGGCGTGTTGTCGGGTTGACTGTCTGGGGAATTGAGAGACAGGTAAAGCAAGCACTCACTCACACTGCGTCGCCGCGCGCTTGTCCTAGTAACCTTCTTTTCGTTCCTGTCTCTACTCGTCTGGCTGTTCTTCAGTGGGCTCACTCTGCCAAGTTAGCTGGCCACCCGGGCGTTCGGGGTACGCTTGCTTTATTCGCCAGCGGTTTTGGTGGCCTACTCAGGAGCGTGACACGCGCCGCTTGGTGGCTGCTTGTTCGGACTGCGCGCAGACTAAGTCAGGTAACTTCCTCCTGCCGGTTGTCTCAGACCGCTTCCCATTCCTTCTCGACTCATGGTCTCACATCGCCTTAGACTTATTACCGGTCTGCCTTCGTCTGCGGGGAACATTTCATTCCCTCAAACTTCCTTCCGCTAACGGAGACGGCACAAATCATCATTGAGAATGTGTTCAGAATTATGGCCTCCCGTTAGACGCCGTTTCAGACAGAGGCCCGCAATTCACGTCCGTTAAGTAGTTTTGAGGGGAGTTCTGTCGCTTGATTGGTGCGTCCGTCACGTCTCTCTTCCGGTTTTCATCCCCAGTCTAACGGCCAAGCAGAAAGGCCAATCAGACGATTGGTCGCATATTACGCAGCCTTTCTTTTCAGAAACCCTGCGTCTTGGGCAGAACAGCTCCTGGGCAGAATACGCTCCAACTCGCCTCCTTCGTCTGCTACCGGGTTATTCTCTCTCGCTTCAGAGTAGTCTGGGTACCAGCCTCCTCTCTGCCATCCCAGCTTGCCGAGTCCAGCTGCCTCCGCCTGCTGCCATCTCAACATTGTGAGCGCACCTGGAGGAGGGTGAGGTCTGCACTTTGCCGTTACAGGGGTACAGACTGTGAGAGGGCCGCCAACAAACTATGGGATTAAGAGTCCAAGGTATTGGTTGCCGCCAGAGAGGTGGCTTTCCACTGCACCTTCCTTGGCTACAGCTTCTGAATCGACTCGCTCATTGGTCCGCCCGTCTCCCAGGTCGCCAATCTTGTCGCCAGGCGACCACTCTTCCGCTACATCTTCTGTCGCGTCCATCCTGTCTTCCATGTCTCCTGTGTCAAGCTCCTTTCTTCGCACCCCTGTTCGTCTTCCCTCCCCCCCGTCCCGAGAGCGCACCTATTTACAAGGTACGTAAGATCATGGACATGCGTTCTCGGGGCGGGGTCACCAATACTTAGTGGATTGGGAGGTTACGGTCCTGAGGAGAGGAGTTGGGTTCCGTCTCGGGACGTGCTGGACCGTTCGTTGATTGATGATTTCCTCCGTTGCCGCCAGGGTTCCTCCTCGAGTGCGCCAGGAGGCGCTCGGTGAGTGGGGGGGTACTGTCATGTTTTGTCATTGATTATCATGTCTTGTCCCTGTGCTTCCCCTTCTATTCGTTTCCCTCTGCTGGTCTTATTAGGTTCTTTCCCTCTTTCTATCCCTCTCTCTCCCCCTCCCTCTCTCCCTCTCTCGCTCTCTCTCTCTATCGTTCCGTTCCTGCTCCCAGCTGTTCCTCATTCTCCTAACTACCTCATTTACTCTTTCACACCTGTCCCCTATTTTGCCCTCTGATTAGAGTCCCTATTTCTCCCTCTGTTTTCCGCTTCCTGTCCTCTGTCGGATCCTTGTTTGGATGTTCGCTGTTCTTGTCCTCGCTCCGTCCTGTCATGTTTCTTGCCTTCTTCAGATGCTGCGTGTGAGCAGGTGTCTAGATCAGCTACGGCCTGCGCCTTCCGAAGCGACCTGCAGTCTGTGGTCGCATCTTCAGTTGTTTCCCTCTACTGACTAGAGGGTTTCAGTATTCCTGTTTTGACTTGGAATAAACTCTGTTTCTGTAAAGTCGCTTTTGGAATCCTCATTCACCTGCATAACAACTACTTATTCATATTTCAAATCAACAATAACAGTTTTTTGTTGTTTTTTAAATGGCTATTTCAGTTGAACTGTTATTCATACGGAATGTAGAATGTTTAAAGGTGAAGTTCCCTTTAGAGTAATGTTGAACTCTAACGTAGTATTAGAAAGATGGCAGGGTGGCCTAGTGGTTAGAGTGTAGAGGTGGCAGGGTAGCCTAGTGGGTAGAGTGTAGAGGCGGCAGGGTAGCCTAGTGGTTAGAGTGTAGAGGTGGCAGGGTAGCCTAGTGGTTAGAGTGTAGAGGTGGCAGGGTAGACTAGTGGTTAGAGTGTAGAGGTGGCAGGGTAGCCTAGTGGTTAGAGGTGGCAGGGTGGCCTAGTGGTTAGAGTGTAGAGGTGGCAGGGTAGCCTAGTGGGTAGAGTGTAGAGGCGGCAGGGTAGCCTAGTGGTTAGAGTGTAGAGGTGGCAGGGTAGCCTAGTGGTTAGAGTGTAGAGGTGGCAGGGTAGC
>NW_025750418.1:12500-19288 GCF_021184085.1 Oncorhynchus gorbuscha | reverse complement strand
TGATTTTGTCATGCAGGTGAAAGAGGACTCCAAAAGCGACTTAACAGAAACAGAGTTTATTTAAGTCCAAACAGGGAATAACAGAAATCCTCTAGTCTGTAGAGGGGAATAACTGGAGAAGCGGCCACAGACTGCAGGTCGCTTCGGGTAGGCGCAGGCCGTAGTTGACAGAGACACCTGCTCACACGCAGCATCTGATGAAGGCAAAAAACACGACAGGACAGGGCGATACACAATCACAGCAAAAACACGACAGGACAGGGCGAAACGCAATCACAGCATGGTGAATACTAAACAAGGAACCGACGGGACAGGAACGGAACACAAAGGAATAAATAGGGACTCTAATCAGGGGAAAGGATCGGGAACAGGTGTGGGAAGACTAAATGATGATTAGGGGAATAGGAACAGCTGGGAGCAGGAACGGAACGATAGAGAGAAGAGAGAGCGAGAGAGTGAGAGAGGGAGGGGGAGAGAGAGGGATAGAAGGAGGGAAAGAACCAAATAAGACCAGCAGAGGGAAACGAATAGAATGGGGAGCACAGGGACAAGACATGATAATAAATGACAAACATGACAGTACCCCCCACTCACCGAGCGCCTCCTGGCGCACTCGAGGAGGAATCCTGGCGGCAACGGAGGAAATCATCGATGAGTGAACGGTCCAGCACGTCCCGAGACGGAACCCAACTCCTCTCCTCAGGACCGTAACCCTCCCAATCCACTAAGTATTGGTGACCCCGTCCCCGAGAACGCATGTCCATGATCTTATGTACCTTGTAAATAGGTGCGCTCTCGACAAGGACGGGAGGGGGGAGGGAAGACGAACGGGGGTGCGAAGAAAGGGCTTAACACAGGAGACATGGAAGACAGGATGGACGCGACGAAGATGTCGTTGAAGAAGTAGTCGCACAGCGACAGGATTGACGACCTGGGGAGACACGGGAACGGACCAATGAACTGCTGGAGTCAACTTACGAGAAGCTGTCGTAAGAGGAAGGCTGCAGTGGAAAGCCACACTCTCTGGCCGGCAACAATACCTTGGACTCTCTAACTTCTGCGTTTATTGGCGTTCTCAACTGCCTGTGCCCTGTAACGGCAGCAGACTCAATTCCTCCAGGTGCATTGCCAACGTTGGACAAACGCTGAGCGATGTGGGAACGCTGGACTCGGCAAGCTGATGAGAACAGAGAGGCTGGTACCCAGACTACTCTGAAACGAGAGATAACCCGGTAGCAGACGAAGGAAGCGACTGTGAGCGTATTCTGCCCAGGGAGCTGTTCTGCCCAAGACGCAGGGTTTCTGAAAGAAAGGCTGCGTAGTATGCGACCAATCGTCTGATTGGCCCTCTCTGCTTGACCGTTAGACTGGGGATGAAACCCGGAAGAGAGACTGACGGACGCACCAATCAAACGACAGAACTCCTCCCAAAACTGTGACGTGAATTGCGGGCCTCTGTCTGAAACGGCGTCTAACGGAAGGCCATGAATTCTGAATACATTCTCAATAATGATTTGTGCCGTCTCCTTAGCGGAAGGAAGTTTAGCGGGGAATGAAATGTGCCGCCTTAGAGAACCTATCGACAACCGTCAGAATCACAGTCTTCCCCGCAGACAAAGGCAGACCGGTAATGAAGTCTAAGGCAATGTGAGACCATGGTCGAGAAGGAATGGGGAGCGGTCTGAGACGACCGGCAGGAGGAGAGTTACCCGGCTTGGTCTGCGCGCAGTCCGAACAAGCAGCCACGAAACGGCGCGTGTCACGCTCCCTGAGTCGGCCACCAAAAGCGCTGGCGAATAGACGCAAGTGCCTCGAACACCGGGATGACCAGCTAACTTGCAGAGGAGCCCACTGAAGAACAGCCAGACGAGTGGAAACAGGAACGAAAAAGGAGGTTACTAGGACAAGCGCTGACGGCGTGAGTGTGCGTGAGTGCTTGCTTAACCTGTCTTTCAATTCCCCAGACTGTTAACCCGACAACACGCCCATAAGGAAGAATCCCTCGGGATCAGTAGAAGCCACAGAAGAACTAAACAGACGGGATAAGGCATCAGGCTTGGTGTTCTTGCTACCCGGACGGTAAGAAATCACAAACTCGAAACGAGCTAAAAACAACGCCAACGAGCTTGACGGGCATTAAGTCGTTTGGCAGAACGGATGTACTCAAGGTTCTTATGGTCTGTCCAAACGACAAAAGGAACAGTCGCCCCTCCAACCACTGTCGCCATTCGCCTAGGGCTAAGCGGATGGCGAGCAGTTCCACGGTTACCCACATCATAGTTGCGCTCAGATGGCGACAGGCGATGAGAAAAATAAGCGCAAGGATGAACCTTATCGTCAGACTGGAAGCGCTGGGATAGAATGGCTCCCACGCCTACCTCTGAGCGTCAACCTCGACAATGAATTGTCTAGTGACGTCAGAATGCGAGGATAGGAGCGGACGTAAACGTTCTTTTAGAAGATCAAAAGCTCCCTGGGGCGGAACCGGACCCGCAAAACACGTCTTGACAGAAGTAAGAGCTGTGAGAGGGGCAGCAACTTGACGAAATTACGAATGAAACGCCGATAGAAATCGCGAAACCTAAAAGCGCTGCAACTCGACACGTGACCTTGGAACGGGCCAATCACTGACAGCTTGGACCTTAGCGGAATCCATCTGAATGCCTTCAGCGGAAATAACGGAACCGAGAAAAGTAACGGAGGAGACATGAAAAGAGCACTTCTCAGCCTTTACGTAGAGACAATTCTCTAAAAGCTGTAGAACACGTCGAACGTGCTGAACATGAATCTCGAGTGACGGAGAAAAAATCAGGATATCGTCAAGATAGACAAAAACAAAAATGTTCAGCATGTCTCTCAGAACATCATTAACTAATGCCTGAAAAACAGCTGGCGCATTGGCGAGACCGAACGGCAGAACCAGGTACTCAAATGCCTAACGGAGTGTTAAACGCCGTTTTCCACTCGTCCCCCTCTCTGATGCGCACGAGATGGTAAGCGTTACGAAGGTCCAACTTAGTAAAGCACCTGGCTCCTGCAGAATCTCGAAGGCTGATGACATAAGGGGAGCGGATAACGATTCTTAACCGTTATGTCATTCAGCCCTCGATAATCCACGCAGGGCGCAGAGTACCGTCCTTCTTCTTAACAAAGAACCCGCCCCGGCCGGAGAAGAAGAAGGCACTATGGTACCGGCGTCAAGAGACACAGACAAATAATCTCGAGAGCCTTACGTTCGGGAGCCGACAGAGAGTATAGTCTACCTCGGGAGGAGTGGTCCCCGGAAGGAGATCAATACTACAATCATACGACCGGTGAGGAGGAAGGGAGTTGGCTCGGGACCGACTGAAGACCGTGCGCAGATCATGATATTCCTCCGGCACTCCTGTCAAATCGCCAGGTTCCTCCTGAGAAGTAGGGACAGAAAAACGGAGGGATGGCAGACATTAAACACTTCACATGACAAGAAACGTTCCAGGATAGGATAGAATTACTAGACCAATTAATAGAAGGATTATGACATACTAGCCAGGGATGACCCAAAACAACAGGTGTAAACGGTGAACGAAAAATCAAAAAAGAAATAGTCTCACTGTGGTTACCAGATACTGTGAGGGTTAAAGGTAGTGTCTCAAATCTGATACTGGGAAGATGACTACCATCTAAAGCGAACATGGCGTAGGCTTATCTAACTCTCTGAAAGGAATGTCATGTTTCCGAACCCATGCTTCGTCCATGAAACAACCCTCAGCCCCAGAGTCTATCAAGGCACTACATGTAGCACCCGAACCGGTCCAGCGTAGATGGACCGACAAAGTAGTACAGGATTTTGATGGAGAGACTTGAGTAGTTGCGCTCACCTGTAGCCCTCCGCTTACAGATGAGCTCTGGCTTTTACTGGACATGCATTAACAAAATGTCCAGCAACTCCGCAATAGAGGCACAGGCGGTTGGTGATCCTCCGTTCCCTCTCCTTAGTCGAGATGCGAATCCCTCCCAGCTGCATGGGCTCAGACTCTGAGCCAGAGGAGGAGATGGTTTGCGATGCGGAGCAGGGAAACACCGTTGATGCGAGCTCTCTTCCACGAGCCCGGTGACGAAGATCTACCCGTCGTTCTATGCGGATGGCGAGAGCAATCAAAGAGTCCACATCTGAAGGAACCTCCCGGGAGAGAATCTCATCCTTAACCACTGCGTGGAGTCCCTCCAGAAAACGAGCGAGCAGCGCCGGCTCGTTCCACTCACTAGAGGCAGCAAGAGTGCGAAACTCAATAGAATAATCCGTTATGGACCGTTCACCTTGGCATAAGGAAGCCAGGGCCCTAGAAGCCTCCCTACCAAAAACTGAACGGTCAAAAACCCGAATCATCTCCTCTTTAAAGTTCTGGAACTTGTTAGAGCAATCAGCCCTTGCCTCCCAGATAGCTGTGCCCCATTCTCGAGCCCGGCCAGTAAGGAGTGAAATGACGTAAGCAACCCGAGCTCTCTCTCTAGAGTATGTGTTGGGTTGGAGAGAACACAATCTCACACTGCGTGAGAAAGGAGCGGCACTCAGTGGGCTGCCCGGAGTAGCAAGGTGGGTTATTAACCCTAGGTTCTGGAGGCTCGGCAGGCCAGGAAGTAACAGGTGGCACGAGACGTAGACTCTGGAACTGTCCAGAGAGGTCGGAAACCTGAGCGGCCAGGTTCTCCACGGCATGGCGAGCAGCAGACAATTCCTGCTCGTGTCTGCCGAGCATGGCTCCTTGGATCTCGACGGCAGTGTAACGGGTCGGTTCCTTCTGTCATGCAGGTGAAAGAGGACCCAAAAGCGACTTAACAGAAACAGAGTTTATTTAAGTCCAAACAGGGAATAACAGAAATCCTCTAGTCTGTAGAGGGAATAACTGGAGAAGCGGCCACAGACTGCAGGTCGCTTCGGGTAGGCGCAGGCCGTAGTTGACAGAGACACCTGCTCACACGCAGCATCTGATGAAGGCAAAAAACACGACAGGACAGGGCGATACACAATCACAGCAAAAACACGACAGGACAGGGCGAAACGCAATCACAGCATGGTGAATACTAAACAAGGAACCGACGGGACAGGAACGGAACACAAAGGAATAAATAGGGACTCTAATCAGGGGAAAGGATCGGGAACAGGTGTGGGAAGACTAAATGATGATTAGGGGAATAGGAACAGCTGGGAGCAGGAACGGAACGATAGAGAGAAGAGAGAGCGAGAGAGTGAGAGAGGGAGGGGGAGAGAGAGGGATAGAAGGAGGGAAAGAACCAAATAAGACCAGCAGAGGGAAACGAATAGAATGGGGAGCACAGGGACAAGACATGATAATAAATGACAAACATGACAGATTTGTATGTCTAGGTGATTTGTATGTCTAGGTGATTTGTATGTCTAGGTGATTTGTATGTCTAGGTGATTTGTATGTCTAGGTGATTTGTATGTCTATGTGATTTGTATGTCTAGGTGATTTGTATGTCTAGGTGATTTGTATGTCTAGGTGATTTGTATGTCTAGGTGATTTGTATGTCTAGGTGATTTGTATGTCTAGGTGATTTGTATGTCTAGGTGATTTGTATGTCTAGGTGATTTGTATGTCTAGGTGATTTGTATGTCTAGGTGATTTGTATGTCTAGGTGATTTGTATGTCTAGGTGATTTGTATGTCTAGGTGATTTGTATGTCTAGGTGATTTGTATGTCTAGGTGATTTGTATGTCTAGGTGATTTGTATGTCTATGGTGGCTTGTATGTCTAGGTGATTTGTATGTCTAGGTGATTTGTATGTCTAGGTGATTTGTATGTCTAGGTGATTTGTATGTCTAGGTGATTTGTATGTCTAGGTGATTTGTATGTCTAGGTGATTTGTATGTCTATGGTGGCTTGTATGTCTAGGTGATTTGTATGTCTATGGTGGCTTGTATGTCTAGGTGATTTGTATGTCTATGGTGGCTTGTATGTCTAGGTGATTTTGTATGTCTATGGTGGCTTGATATGGTTCCCAATCAGAGGCAGCTGTTTATCATTGTCTCTGATTGGGGATCATTTTTAGGTAGCCATTTCTCTTTGGTGTTTGTGAGATCTTGTCTATGTGTAGTTGTCTGTCAGCACTCGTTTGTATAGCGTCACGGTTCGTTTTGTTATTTTGGTTAGTTTGTTCAGTGTTCATACTTTAAATTAATAAAAATGTACGCATACCATACCACAGTGAAGCATTTATTTGGGCTGCAATCTGGGGTGCAGTTAACTCTAACGAACTTATCCTTTGCAGCAGAGGTATCTCTGGGTCTTCCTTTCCTGTGGTGGTCCTCATGAGAGACAGGTAACTCTAACGAACTTATCCTCTGCAGCAGAGGTAACTCTGGGTCTTCCTTTCCTGTGGTGGTCCTCATGAGAGACAGGTATAACTCTAACGAACTTATCCTCTGCAGCAGAGGTAACTCTGGGTCTTCCTTTCCTGTGGCGGTCCTCATGAGAGACAGGTACCTCTAACGAACTTATCCTCTGCAGCAGAGGTAACTCTGGGTCTTCCTTTCCTGTGGTGGTCCTCATGAGAGACAGGTAACTCTAACGAACTTATCCTCTGCAGCAGAGGTAACTCTGGGTCTTCCTTTCCTGTGGCGGTCCTCATGAGAGACAGTTTCATTATAGTGCTTGATGGTTTTTGCGACTACACTTGAAGAAACATTCAATGTTCTTGTAATGTTCAGGATTGACTGACCTTCATGTCTTAAAGTAATGATGGACTGTTGTTTCTCTTTGCTTATTTGAGCTTTTCTTGCCATA
>NW_025750418.1:0-7500 GCF_021184085.1 Oncorhynchus gorbuscha | reverse complement strand
ATGAAACTAAGACTGAACTCTTCTTACATAGGTATTCCTCCTGTCCGGATGGGATAGGGCAGTGTGCAGTGCGATTGCGTCATCTGTGGATGTGTTGGGGCGTTATTCAAATTGAAGTGGGTCTAGAGTGTCAGGTAAGGTGGAGAGGATATGATCCTTAACTAGACCTCTCAAAGCATTTCATGATGATAGGAGTGAGTGCTACGGGTCGATGGTCATTTAGTTCAGATACCTTTGCTTTCTTGGGTACAGCAACAAAGGTGGAAATCTTGAAGCAAGTGGGGACAACAGACTGGGACAGGGAGATAACCTCTTGCTAGCTACAATTTTGTGTCTGGGGGATGTTACATTGGGGCAACAAGCGGATACGTAAGAGGGACCTAAGATAGCCTGATGTCCCAACTCCGCCCTCTCAACTAAACAAACTGACGTTGTCTAAGTACAGAACATTGCTGGAACATTGGTGCATTGTGGGAAGATACGTGTCTGTCTAAAGAGACTTAAAGGGGTTCGAACCAGGGTTTCCTTCACACCAAAGCACTGTCTGAGCTAAAGCCTAGACATTATCTTGGGAATCTAAAGTCTTCAACTCTATGACCAGGTCATAGCTGATGACCAGGTCATCGTGTTACTTATTGGGTGTGCCACAACCACAGTTTAGGGAACCACTGGTACAGACAAGAGGCCTTCTCTGACAGTCTGATACCCAAGATGCTCCTACGTCCTACCGTCCTATCCCAGACCAGTCCAGCGTTGCCCAGCTCTACCCAGCGCAGCTCTACCCAGCCCAACGCTACCCAGCCCAACGCTACCCAGCCCAATGCTACTCAGCCCAACCTAGCTCTACCCAGTTATAGACAGCTCTACCCAACCCAGCTCTACCCAGTTATAGACAGCTCTACCCAGCCCAGCTCTACCCAGTTATAGACAGCTCTACCCAGTTATAGACAGCTCTACCCAGTTATAGACAGCTCTACCCAGTTATAGACAGCTCTACCCAACCCAGGTCTACCCAGTTATAGACAGCTCTACCCAGCTCAGCCCAGCTCTACCCAGCGCAGCTCTACCCAACCCAACGCTACCCAGCCCAACGCTACCCAGCCCAACGCTAACCAGCCCAACGCTACCCAGCCCAATGCTACCCAGCCCAACCTAGCTCTACCCAGTTATAGACAGCTCTACCCAGTTATAGACAGCTCTACCCAGTTATAGACAGCTCTACCAAACCCAGCTCTACCCAGTTATAGACAGCTCTACCCAGTTATAGACAGCTCTACCCAGTTATAGACAGCTCTACCCAGTTATAGACAGCTCTACCCAGCCCAGCTCTACCCAGTTATAGACAGCTCTACCCAGCCCAGCTCTACCCAGTTATAGACAGCTCTACCCAGTTATAGACAGCTCTACCCAGTTATAGACAGCTCTACCCAGCTCAGCCCAACTCTACCCAGTTATAGACAGCTCTACCCAGTTATAGACAGCTCTACCCAGCTATCGACAGCTCTACCCAGTAATAGACAGCTCTACCCAGTTAGACAGCTCTACCCAGTTATAGACAGCTCTACCCAGCCCAGCTCTACCCAGTTATAGACAACTCTACCCAGCCCAACCCAGCTCTACCCAGTTATAGACAGCTCTACCCAGTTATAGACAGCTCAACCCAGTTATAGACAGCTCTACCCAGTTATAGACAGCTCTACCCAGCTATAGACAGCTCTACCCAGCTATAGACAGCTCTACCCAGCCCAGCCTAGCTCTACCCAGTTATAGACAGCTCTGCCCAGTTATAGTCAGCTCTACCCAGCTATAGACAGCTCTACCCAGTTATAGACAGCTCTACCCAGCTCAGCTCCACCCAGCCCAGCTCTACCCAGTTATAGACAGCTCTACCCAGCTCAGCTCTACCCAGTTATAGACAGCTCTACTCAGTTATAGACAGCTCCACCCAGTTATAGACAGCTCTACCCAGCTCAGCTCCACCCAGCCCAGGCCAGCCCAGCCCCGCTCCACAGCTCTACCGAGCCCAGCCCAGCTCCACAGCTCTACCGAGCCCTGCTCCACACCTCTACCCAGCTCTACACAACACAGCCCAGCTCCACCCAGCCTGCAGCACAGAAAGGCCCTCATTGAGCCTGGAGGATAAAGGCTTCCATTAAACAGGCAGTGGGACGCTCTACTCTAACTCTGTCCGACTCCACGCAGTTCCATATTGCAGTCATTGTTGTCCTTTTCTCACGTTGCTGTTTGGCTCGGGGGGAAGGGGGGGCTGACATCGTTCCGCGAGATGGATCCCAGACTGAACTAAGAAAGAGAGAGGGTTTTTACCCGCAACACAGAGCGCCAGGGGCATGTAAGAGTGACAGATTTATAGATACTACAGTCTAATGAGCCGACACAACAATTGGACCTCTTTGTCCCGGGACAATGGCAGGACTGTTCCGTCACGGCCCTACAAGTGTCCAGGCCATCTGTCTGTATAACTCCACGGTAAACACATTGTGAAACACCGCCAACACCACTGCTACACGGATAGGCTTTCACTTACACACACACACACACACACACACACACACACACACACACACACACACACACACACACACACACACACACACACACACACACACACACACACACACACACACACACACACACACACACACACACACACACACACACACACACACACACACAGAGAAACACACACACACACAGAGAAACACACACACACACAGAGAAACACACACACACACAGAGAAATACACACACACACAGAGAAATACACACACACATCCCAAATATGTCCCGACCATTACATGGGAGCCCAGTGGCCAGCCAGTCAACCAGTAACAATGAAAGGCTCCTCTTCTCAGGGTAATGATATCATAAAGAACACCCAGGGCTTTCTCTATCTCTCCACACACACACACACACACACACACACACACACACACACACACACACACACACACACACACACACACACACACACACACACACACACACACACACACACACACACACACACACACACAATTTTTTTTAAATATCGCACACACGCATACACATGTTCACAGCTAAAACTACTAGCAATTTGTGAGGAAGGTGTGTGTGTGTGTGTGTGTGTGTGTGTGTGTGTGTGTGTGTGTGTGTGTGTGTGTGTGTGTGTGTGTGTGTGTGTGTGTGTGTACAATAAGATCTGGTCTCCATACAGACGCAGTGTGTACTATTGATAGGCTATTGGTGGAGAGAGGAGGAGACAGGGTCCTCTGTGTAGCAGGGCGACACAGAGGAGACACAGTGAGGACATAGAGACACAGAGGAGACACAGTGGGACATAGAGACACAGAGGAGACACAGAGGAGACACAGTGGGGACATAGAGACACAGAGGAGACACAGTGGGGACACAGAGGAGACACAGTGGGGACACAGAGGAGACACAGTGGGGACATAGAGACACAGAGGAGACACAGAGGAGACACAGTGGGGACATAGAGACACAGAGGAGACACAGTGGGGACACAGAGGAGACACAGTGGGACATAGAGACACAGAGGAGACACAGAGGAGACACAGTGGGGACATAGAGACACAGAGGAGACACAGAGGAGACACAGTGGGGACATAGAGACACAGAGGAGACACAGTGGGGACACAGAGGAGACACAGTGGGGACACAGAGGAGACACAGTGGGGCCATAGAGACACAGAGGAGACACAGTGGAGACACAGAGGAGACACAGTGGGGACATAGAGACACAGAGGGGACACAGTGGAGACACAGAGGAGACACAGAGGAGACACAGTGGGGACATAGAGACACAGAGGAGACACAGAGGAGACACAGTGGGGACATAGAGACACAGAGGAGACACAGTGGGGACACAGAGGAGACACAGTGGGGACACAGAGGAGACACAGTGGGGACATAGAGACACAGAGGAGACACAGAGGAGACACAGTGGGGACATAGAGACACAGAGGAGACACAGTGGGGACACAGAGGAGACACAGTGGGACATAGAGACACAGAGGAGACACAGAGGAGACACAGTGGGGACATAGAGACACAGAGGAGACACAGAGGAGACACAGTGGGGACATAGAGACACAGAGGAGACACAGTGGGGACACAGAGGAGACACAGTGGGGACACAGAGGAGACACAGTGGGGACATAGAGACACAGAGGAGACACAGTGGAGACACAGAGGAGACACAGTGGGGACATAGAGACACAGAGGGGACACAGTGGAGACACAGAGGAGACACAGAGGAGACACAGTGGGGACATAGAGACACAGAGGAGACACAGAGGAGACACAGTGGGGACATAGAGACACAGAGGAGACACAGTGGGGACACAGAGGAGACACAGTGGGGACACAGAGGAGACACAGTGGGGACATAGAGACACAGAGGAGACACAGTGGAGACACAGAGGAGACACAGTGGGGACATAGAGACACAGAGGAGACACAGAGGGGACACAGTGGAGACACAGAGGAGACACAGTGGGGACATAGAGACACAGAGGAGACACAGGGGGGACATAGAGACACAGAGGAAACACAGTGGGGACATAGAGACACAGAGGAGACACAGTGGGGACATAGAGACACAGAGGAGACACAGTGGAGACACGGTGGGGACATAGTGGAGACACAGTGGAGACAGTGGAGACACAGTGGGGACATAGTGGAGACACAGTGGAGACACCAGTAGAGTTAGAGAGACACAGTGAAGAGACATTGGGGATACATTGAAGACACAGTGGGGACATAGAGGAGACACAGAGGAGACACAGTGGGGATACAGAGGAGACACAGAGGAGACACAGTGGAGACACAGTGGAGACACAGTGGAGACACAGAGGAGACACAGTGGGGACATAGAGGAGGCACAGAGGAGACAGATTGGAGACACTGGGGACATAGAGGAGGCACAGAGGAGACACAGTGGGGACATAGAGGAGACACGGTGGGGACATAGAGGAGACACGGTGGGGACATAGAGGAGACACGGTGGGGACATAGTGGAGATACAGTGGGGATGTAGAGGAGGCACAGCCGTTGGAGCAGCAGGAGAGACCGGAAAGAAAAATAAAGAGTGAAAGAGAGAGTGTCCTCCGTCATAAGGCAGAGCACCGAGTGAGATGCTGTCTGTCTGTCTGAGAGAGTGAGAGAGACAGTAACTGTCTGTATGTGTGGGGATGGGGGAGGTGAATGGCAAAGTGTGACACTGTTTCTATATTAGTTTCTGTCTGATTGTCTGTGTATGTGTCTTCTTTTGTCGGTGTGTGAGAATGTCTTTAAGCCTTTACATTTGGGCACACTGAGGGCGTGTGTTCTCCCCGCGCACACACACACACACACACACACACACACACACACACACACACACACACACACACACACACACACACACACACACACACACACACACACACACACACACAGCTGTGAGACCATCACCATGGTGACACTGAACAACAACCCGGACACCTGCAATGCACCATGGGAAACAGAACCCACCTGCATCTGAACCCCTCTTACTAAACAGACGGACAGAGGAGCCCCTCATCCTGGATCTGAAAGACCCTTAATGTACTCTGTCTGTCTGTCTTTCCATCTTTCTAGACATCTTTTTATTTTGCATAAAGTACATTCATGGGGCAAGAAGGTTGGACAACATATTCATTGTGTGACATATTGTAAACAGTACATAGTAGCATTAGTCAGCATGTATACAGACTCATCTTTGTCAGTGAATATTGGTCCGGTCGTCGAAGAAGAAGTAACCCATTGCAGCTGTAAATAATGAAACATTTCTAAAAGTTGTTCCAACTCTCTACGTTCATGGATACGGATGTGATTCTCTGACGTTAACCTTTCTATTTCTGTCTCTCTCCTTCACTACATTCACAGTAGTCTCTCTCCTTCACTACATTCACAGTAGTCTCTCTCCTTCACTACATTCACAGTAGTCTCTCTCCTTCACTACATTCACAGTAGTCTCTCTCCTTCACTACATTCACAGTAGTCTCTCTCCTTCAGTACAGTAGTCTCTCTCCTTCACTACAGTAGTCTCTCTCCTTCACTACAGTAGTCTCTCTCCTTCACTACAGTAGTCTCTCTCCTTCACTACAGTAGTCTCTCTCCTTCACTACAGTAGTCTCTCTCCTTCACTACAGTAGTCTCTCTCCTTCACTACATTCACAGTAGTCTCTCTCCTTCACTACATTAACAGTAGTCTCTCTCCTTCACTACATTAACAGTAGTCTCTCTCCTTCACTACATTCACAGTAGTCTCTCTCCATCACTACATTCACAGTAGTCTCTCTCCTTCACTACATTCACAGTAGTCTCTCTCCTTCACTACATTCACAGTAGTCTCTCTCCTTCACTACATTCACAGTAGTCTCTCTCCTTCACTACATTCACAGTAGTCTCTCTCCTTCACTACATTCACAGTAGTCTCTCTCCTTCACTACATTCACAGTAGTCTCTCTCCTTCACTACATTCACACAGTAGTCTCTCTCCTTCACTACATTCACAGTAGTCTCTCTCCTTCACTACATTCACAGTAGTCTCTCTCCTTCACTACATTCACAGTAGTCTCTCTCCTTCACTACATTCACAGTAGTCTCTCTCCATCACTACATTCACAGTAGTCTCTCTCCATCACTACATTCACAGTAGTCTCTCTCCATCACTACATTCACAGTAGTCTCTCTCCTTCACTACATTCACAGTAGTCTCTCTCCTTCACTACATTCACAGTAGTCTCTCTCCATCACTACATTCACAGTAGTCTCTCTCCATCACTACATTCACAGTAGTCTCTCTCCTTCACTACATTCACAGTAGTCTCTCTCCTTCACTACAGTAGTCTCTCTCCTTCACTACATTCACAGTAGTCTCTCTCCTTCACTACATTCACAGTAGTCTCTCTCCTTCACTACATTCACAGTAGTCTCTCTCCTTCACTACAGTAGTCTCTCTCCTTCACTACAGTAGTCTCTCTCCTTCACTACATTCACAGTAGTCTCTCTCCATCACTACATTCACAGTAGTCTCTCTCCTTCACTACATTCACAGTAGTCTCTCTCCTTCACTACATTCACAGTAGTCTCTCTCCTTCACTACAGTAGTCTCTCTCTCCTTCACTACAGTAGTCTCTCTCCTTCACTACAGTAGTCTCTCTCCTTCACTACAGTAGTCTCTCTCCTTCACTACATTCACAGTAGTCTCTCTCCTTCACTACATTCACAGTAGTCTCTCTCCTTCACTACATTCACCGTAGTCTCTCTCCTTCACTACATTCTCAGTAGTCTCTCTCCTTCACTACTACTCTCTGTTGAGGCTCTCTGTTGAGGCTCTCTGCTGGAGGCTCTCTGCTGGAGCTCTGCTGGAGGCTCTCTCCTGGAGGCTCTCTTTTGGAGGCTTTCTGTTGGAGGCTCTCTGTTGGAGGCTCTCTGTTGGAGGCTCTCTGCTGG
>NW_025750417.1:0-19289 GCF_021184085.1 Oncorhynchus gorbuscha | reverse complement strand
GGTGGTTAATGAATGATGTGGGGGTGTTGAACTCTGTGGGGGTGTTGGACTGTGGGGGTTGTTGGACTCTGTGGGGGTGTTGGACTCTGTGGGGGTGTTGGACTCTGTGCGGGTGTTGGACTCTGTGGGGTGTTGGACTCTCCACAGGTGTTGTTGGACTCCTGGCGGGGTGTTGGGACTCTGTAGGGGTGGTTAATGAATGATGTGGGGGTGTTCGGACTCCTCAGCCATAAGGTGTTGGACTCTGTGGGGGTGTTTGGACTCCTGTGTGCGGGTGTTTTGGGCTCTGTGGGGGTGGTTGTGAATATGATGGCAGAGGTGTTGGACTAGTGTTGTGAGGCTGGCTGGTGTGGGCTGGTGATGAGGCTAGACTAATTGTGACTGGTGGACTTCAGGTGCCAGGCCCTACCTGGAGGCCTGGAGACCAGCAGGCTGGCCCTGGTGTCAGAGGCTAGTGGACTGGTGTGGGCTGGACAGGTGTGGGGCTGGACTGGTGTGGGCTGGACTGGTCATGGACTGGACTGGTGTGGGCTGTACTGGTGTGGGCTAGAGCCCAGGTGGCCAAGGGCTGGCCTGGTGCGGGGCTTTGGACAGGTGTGAGGCTCGAGACAGGTGTCGGAGCTGGACTGGACTGAGGTGTGGGCTGGCCTGGTGTGGTGTGGGCTGGACTAGATTGTCTTAGGGCTGGACACGGTGTGGAGCTCAGACCTCAGGTGCAGGCTGGGACTGGACTGGTGTGGGCTCGAGACTGGTGTGAGGCTGGCCTTCAGTGTGGCTGGCCTGGTGTGGTGCAGGCTGGCCTCAGTGCATGAGCCAGTTCCGGGTGTGAGTGTGGGCTCAACTGTGGTAGCCTGGGCTGGCCTGGTGTGGGCTGGACTGGTGTGGAGCTCAGGATTTGGTGTGGGCTGCACTGGTGTGGGCTGGCTGGACTGGTGTGGGCTAGACTGGTGCTGGGCTGGACTGGTGTGGCTGATTTCCCAATGAGCTGGCCTGGTGGTGTGTTTCCGGACTGGGTGTGGGCTGGACTGGTGTGGTGTGGACTGGTGTGCGCTGGACTGGTGTGCCTGGGCTGGACTGGAGCAATGGGCTGGACTGGGTGTGGGCTGGACTGGTGTGGGCTGGACTGGTGTGGGCTAGACTGGTGCTGGCTGGCCTGGTGTGGTGTGGGCTGGCCTGGTGTGGTGTGGGCTGGCCTGGTGTGGGGCTGGTGTGGTGTGGTGGCCTGTTATTTATCAGTATTTAGACTGACTGTCTAGATTCTGGCCTGTTATTTATCAGTATTTATGACAGCTGACTGTCTAGATTCCTGGCCTGTTATTTATCCAGTATTTATGACAGCTGACTGTTATTTAGTATTCTGGTCTGTTATTTATCTAGTATTTATGACAGCTGACTGTCTGGATTCTGGCCTGTTATTTATCTAGTATTTATGACAGCTGACTGTCTAGATTCTGGTCTGTTATTTATCTAGTATTTATGACAGCTGACTGTCTAGATTCTGGCCTGTTATTTATCTAGTATTTATGACAGCTGACTGTCTAGATTCTGGCCTGTTATTTATCTAGTATTTATGACAGGTGACTGTCTAGATTCTGGCCTGTTATTTATCCAGTATTTATGACAGCTGACTGTTATTTATCTAGTATTTATGACAGCTGACTGTCTAGATTCTGTTCTGTTATTTATCTAGTATTTATGACAGCTGACTGTCTAGTATTCTGGCCTGTTATTTATCTAGTATTTATGACAGCTGACTGTCTAGATTCTGGCCTGTTATTTATCCAGTATTTATGACAGCTGACTGTCTAGATTCTGGCCTGTTATTTATCTAGTATTTATGACAGCTGACTGTTATTTATCTAGTATTTATGACAGCTGACTGTCTAGATTATGGTCTGACTGTAGATTCTATTTATCTAGTATTTATGACAGCTGACTGTCTAGATTCTGGCCTGTTATTTATCCAGTATTTATGACAGCTGACTGTCTAGATTCTGGCCTGTTATTTATCTAGTATTTATGACAGCTGACTGTCTAGATTCTGGCCTGTTATTTATCCAGTATTTATGACAGCTGACTGTCTAGATTCTGGCCTGTTATTTATCTAGTATTTATGACAGCTGACTGTCTAGATTCTGGCCTGTTATTTATCTAGTATTTATGACAGCTGACTGTTATTTATCCAGTATTTATGACAGCTGACTGTTATTTATCTAGTATTTATGACAGCTGACTGTCTAGATTCTGGCCTGTTATTTATCTAGTATTTATGACAGCTGACTGTCTAGATTCTGGCCTGTTATTTATCTAGTATTTATGACAGCTGACTGTTATTTATCTAGTATTTATGACAGCTGACTGTTATTTATCTAGTATTTATGACAGCTGACTGTTATTTATCTAGTATTTATGACAGCTGACTGTCTAGATTCTGGCCTGTTATTTATCTAGTATTTATGACAGCTGACTGTCTAGATTCTGGCCTGTTATTTATCTAGTATTTATGACAGCTGACTGTTAGATTTATCCTGTTATTTATCCAGTATTTATGACAGCTGACTGTTATTTATCCAGTATTTATGACAGCTGACTGTCTAGATTCTGGCCTGTTATTTATCTAGTATTTATGACAGCTGACTGTCTAGATTCTGGCCTGTTATTTATCTAGTATTTATGACAGCTGACTGTCTAGATTCTGGCCTGTTATTTATCTAGTATTTATGACAGCTGACTGTCTAGATTCTGGCCTGTTATTTATCTAGTATTTATGACAGCTGACTGTCTAGATTCTGGCCTGTTATTTATCTAGTATTTATGACAGCTGACTGTCTAGATTCTGATTTATCTAGTATTTATGACAGCTGACTGTCTAGATTCTGGCCTGTTATTTATCTAGTATTTATGACAGCTGACTGTCTAGATTCTGGCCTGTTATTTATCTAGTATTTATGACAGCTGACTGTCTAGATTCTGGCCTGTTATTTATCTAGTATTTATGACAGCTGACTGTCTAGATTCTGGCCTGTTATTTATCCAGTATTTATGACAGCTGACTGTCTAGATTCTGGCCTGTTATTTATCTAGTATTTATGACAGCTGACTGTCTTATCTAGATTTATGGCCTGTTATTTATCTAGTATTTATGACAGCTGACTGTCTAGATTCTGGCCTGTTATTTATCTAGTATTTATGACAGCTGACTGTCTTTATCCAGTATTTATGACAGCTGACTGTTATTTATCCAGTATTTATGACAGCTGACTGTCTAGATTCTGGCCTTTATTTATCTAGTATTTATGACAGCTGACTGTCTAGATTCTGGCCTGTTATTTATCCAGTATTTATGACAGCTGACTGTCTAGATTCTGGCCTGTTATTTATCCAGTATTTATGACAGCTGACTGTCTAGATTCTGGCCTGTTATTTATCCAGTATTTATGACAGCTGACTGTCTAGATTCTGGCCTGTTATTTATCTAGTATTTATGACAGCTGACTGTCTAGATTCTGCCTGTTATTTATCCAGTATTTATGACAGCTGACTGTCTAGATTCTGTCTTCTGTTATTTATCTAGTATTTATGACAGCTGACTGTCTAGATTCTGGCCTGTTATTTATCTAGTATTTATGACAGCTGACTGTCTAGATTCTGGCCTGTTATTTATCTAGTATTTATGACAGCAGTATTTATTTATCCAGTATTTATGACAGCTGACTGTCTAGATTCTGGCCTGTTATTTATCCAGTATTTATGACAGCTGACTGTCTAGATTCTGGCCTGTTATTTATCCAGTATTTATGACAGCTGACTGTCTAGATTCTGGCCTGTTATTTATCTAGTATTTATGACAGCTGACTGTCTAGATTCTGGCCTGTTATTTATCTAGTATTTATGACAGCTGACTGTCTAGATTCTGGCCTTTATTTATCTAGTATTTATGACAGCTGACTGTCTAGATTCTGGCCTGTTATTTATCTAGTATTTATGACAGCTGACTGTCTAGATTCTGGCCTGTTATTTATCTAGTATTTATGACTGACTGTCTAGATTCTGGCTGTTATTTATCCAGTATTTATGACAGCTGACTGTCTAGATTCTGGCCTGTTATTTATCTAGTATTTATGACAGCTGACTGTCTAGATTCTGGCCTGTTATTTATCTAGTATTTATGACAGCTGACTGTCTAGATTCTGGCCTGTTATTTATCCAGTATTTATGACAGCTGACTGTCTAGATTCTGGCCTGTTATTTATCTAGTATTTATGACAGCTGACTGTCTAGATTCTGGCCTGTTATTTATCTAGTATTTATGACAGCTGACTGTCTAGATTCTGGCCTGTTATTTATCCAGTATTTATGACAGCTGACTGTCTAGATTCTGGCCTGTTATTTATCTAGTATTTATGACAGCTGACTGTCTAGATTCTGGCCTGTTATTTATCTAGTATTTATGACAGCTGACTGTCTAGATTCTGGCCTGTTATTTATCTAGTATTTATGACAGCTGACTGTCTAGATTCTGGCTGTTATTTATCTAGTATTTATGACAGCTGACTGTCTAGATTCTGGCCTGTTATTTATCTAGTATTTATGACAGCTGACTGTCTAGATTCTGGCCTGTTATTTATCTAGTATTTATGACAGCTGACTGTCTAGATTCTGGCCTGTTATTTATCCAGTATTTATGACAGCTGACTGTCTAGATTCTATTTATGACAGCTGACTGTTATTTATCTAGTATTTATGACAGCTGACTGTCTAGATTCTGGCCTGTTATTTATCCAGTATTTATGACAGCTGACTGTCTAGATTCTGGCCTGTTATTTATCTAGTATTTATGACAGCTGACTGTTATTTATCTAGTATTTATGACAGCTGACTGTCTAGATTCTGTTCTGTTATTTATCTAGTATTTATGACAGCTGACTGTCTAGATTCTGGCCTGTTATTTATCTAGTATTTATGACAGCTGACTGTTATTTATTTATCTAGTATTTGACAGCTGACTGTCTAGATTCTGGCCTGTTATTTATCTAGTATTTATGACAGTCTGACTGTTATTTATCTAGTATTTATGACAGCTGACTGTTATTTATCTAGTATTTATGACAGCTGACTGTCTAGATTCTGGCCTGTTATTTATCTAGTATTTATGACAGCTGACTGTCTAGATTCTGGCCTGTTATTTATCCAGTATTTATGACAGCCTGACTGTCTAGATTCTGGCCTGTTATTTATCCAGTATTTATGACAGCTGACTGTCTAGATTTATTTATCAGTATTTATGACAGCTGACTGTCTAGATTCTGTTCTGTTATTTATCCAGTATTTATGACAGCTGACTGTCTAGATTCTATCTGTTATTTATCCAGTATTTATGACAGCTGACTGTCTTTATCTAGATTTATGGTCTGTTATTTATCTAGTATTTATGACAGCTGACTGTCTAGATTCTGGCCTGTTATTTATCTAGTATTTATGACAGCTGACTGTCTAGATTCTGGCCTGTTATTTATCTAGTATTTATGACAGCTGACTGTCTAGATTCTGGCCTGTTATTTATCTAGTATTTATGACAGCTGACTGTCTAGATTCTGTTATTTATCTAGTATTTATGACAGCTGACTGTCTAGATTCTGGCCTGTTATTTATCTATTATTTATGACAGCTGACTGTCTAGATTCTGGCCTGTTATTTATCTAGTATTTATGACAGCTGACTGTCTAGATTCTGGCCTGTTATTTATCTGTATTTATGACAGCTGACTGTTATTTTATGACAGCCTGTTATTTATCTAGTATTTATGACAGCTGACTGTCTAGATTCTGACAGCTGACTTTATTTATCTAGTATTTATGACAGCTGACTGTCTAGATTTATTTATCTAGTATTTATGACAGCTGACTGTCTAGATTCTGGCCTGTTATTTATCTAGTATTTATGACAGCTGACTGTCTAGATTCTGGCCTGTTATTTATCTAGTATTTATGACAGCTGACTGTCTAGATTCTGGCCTGTTATTTATCTAGTATTTATGACAGCTGACTGTCTAGATTCTGGCCTGTTATTTATCTAGTATTTATGACAGCTGACTGTCTAGATTCTGGCTGTTATTTATCTAGTATTTATGACAGCTGACTGTTAGATTCTGGCCTGTTATTTATCTAGTATTTATGACAGCTGACTGTCTAGATTCTGGCCTGTTATTTATCTAGTATTTATGACAGCTGACTGTCTAGATTCTGGCCTGTTATTTATCTAGTATTTATGACAGCTGACTGTCTAGATTCTGGCCTGTTATTTATCTAGTATTTATGACAGCTGACTGTCTAGATTCTGGCCTGTTATTTATCTAGTATTTATGACAGCTGACTGTCTAGATTCTGGCCTGTTATTTATCTAGTATTTATGACAGCTGACTGTCTAGATTCTGGCCTGTTATTTATCTAGTATTTATGACAGCTGACTGTCTAGATTCTGGCCTGTTATTTATCCAGTATTTATGACAGCTGACTGTTATTTATCCAGTATTTATGACAGCTGACTGTCTAGATTCTGGCCTGTTATTTATCCAGTATTTATGACAGCTGACTGTCTAGATTCTGGCCTGTTATTTATCCAGTATTTATGACAGCTGACTGTCTAGATTCTGGCCTGTTATTTATCTAGTATTTATGACAGCTGACTGTCTAGATTCTGGCCTGTTATTTATCTAGTATTTATGACAGCTGACTGTCTAGATTCTGGCTGTTATTTATCTAGTATTTATGACAGCTGACTGTCTAGATTCTGGCCTGTTATTTATCTAGTATTTATGACAGCTGACTGTCTAGATTCTGTTCTGTTATTTATCTAGTATTTATGACAGCTGACTGTTATTTATCTAGTATTTATGACAGCTGACTGTTATTTATCCAGTATTTATGACAGCTGACTGTCTAGATTCTGGCCTGTTATTTATCCAGTATTTATGACAGCTGACTGTCTAGATTCTGGCCTGTTATTTATCCAGTATTTATGACAGCTGACTGTCTAGATTCTGGCCTGTTATTTATCCAGTATTTATGACAGCTGACTGTCTAGATTCTGGCCTGTTATTTATCTAGTATTTATGACAGCTGACTGTCTAGATTCTGGCCTGTTATTTATCTAGTATTTATGACAGCTGACTGTCTAGATTTATGACAGCTGACTGTTATTTATCTTATTTATGACAGCTGACTGTCTAGATTCTGGCCTGTTATTTATCCAGTATTTATGACAGCTGACTGTCTAGATTCTGGCCTGTTATTTATCCAGTATTTATGACAGCTGACTGTCTAGATTCTGGCCTGTTATTTATCCAGTATTTATGACAGCTGACTGTCTAGATTCTGGCCTGTTATTTATCCAGTATTTATGACAGCTGACTGTCTAGATTCTGGCCTGTTATTTATCTAGTATTTATGACAGCTGACTGTCTAGATTCTGGCCTGTTATTTATCTAGTATTTATGACAGCTGACTGTCTGATTCTGGCCTGTTATTTATCTAGTATTTATGACAGCTGACTGTCTAGATTCTGGCCTGTTATTTATCTAGTATTTATGACAGCTGACTGTCTAGATTCTGGCCTGTTATTTATCTAGTATTTATGACAGCTGACTGTCTAGATTCTGGCCTGTTATTTATCCAGTATTTATGACAGCTGACTGTCTATTCTGGCCTGTTATTTATCTAGTATTTATGACAGCTGACTGTCTAGATTCTGGCCTGTTATTTATCTAGTATTTATGACAGCTGACTGTCTAGATTCTGGCCTGTTATTTATCTAGTATTTATGACAGCTGACTGTCTAGATTCTGGCCTGTTATTTATCTAGTATTTATGACAGCTGACTGTCTAGATTCTGGCCTGTTATTTATCTAGTATTTATGACAGCTGACTGTCTAGATTCTGGCCTGTTATTTATCTAGTATTTATGACAGCTGACTGTCTAGATTCTGGCCTGTTATTTATCTAGTATTTATGACAGCTGACTGTCTAGATTCTGGCCTGTTATTTATCTAGTATTTATGACAGCTGACTGTCTATTTATCTGTATTTATGACAGCTGACTGTTATTTATCTAGTATTTATGACAGCTGACTGTCTAGATTCTGGCCTGTTATTTATCTAGTATTTATGACCGCTGACTGTCTAGATTCTGGCCTGTTATTTATCTATTATTTATGACCGCTGACTGTCTAGATTCTGGCCTGTTATTTATCTAGTATTTATGACAGGTGACTGTCTAGATTCTGGCCTGTTATTTATCCAGTATTTATGACCGCTGACTGTCTAGATTCTGGCCTGTTATTTATCTAGTATTTATGACAGCTGACTGTCTAGATTCTGGCCTGTTATTTATCTAGTATTTATGACAGGTGACTGTCTAGATTCTGGCCTGTTATTTATCCAGTATTTATGACAGCTGACTGTCTAGATTCTGTTCTGTTATTTATCTAGTATTTATGACAGCTGACTGTGTAGATTCTGGCCTGTTATTTATCTAGTATTTATGACAGCTGACTGTCTAGATTCTGTTCTGTTATTTATCTAGTATTTATGACAGCTGACTGTCTAGATTCTGTTCTGTTATTTATCTAGTATTTATGACAGCTGACTGTCTAGATTCTGGCCTGTTATTTATCCAGTATTTATGACAGCTGACTGTTATTTATCTAGTATTTATGACAGCTGACTGTTATTTATCCAGTATTTATGACAGCTGACTGTCTAGATTCTGGCCTGTTATTTATCTAGTATTTATGACAGCTGACTGTCTAGATTCTGGCCTGTTATTTATCCAGTATTTATGACAGCTGACTGTCTAGATTCTGGCCTGTTATTTATCTAGTATTTATGACAGCTGACTGTCTAGATTCTGGCCTGTTATTTATCTAGTATTTATGACAGCTGACTGTCTAGATTCTGGCCTGTTATTTATCCAGTATTTATGACAGCTGACTGTCTAGATTCTGGCCTGTTATTTATCTAGTATTTATGACAGCTGACTGTCTAGATTCTGGTCTGTTATTTATCTAGTATTTATGACAGCTGACTGTCTAGATTCTGGCCTGTTATTTATCCAGTATTTATGACAGCTGACTGTTATTTATCTAGTATTTATGACAGCTGACTGTCTAGATTCTGGCCTGTTATTTATCTAGTATTTATGACAGCTGACTGTCTAGATTCTGGCCTGTTATTTATCCAGTATTTATGACAGGTGACTGTCTAGATTCTGGCCTGTTATTTATCTAGTATTTATGACAGGTGACTGTCTAGATTCTGGCCTGTTATTTATCCAGTATTTATGACAGCTGACTGTCTAGATTCTGGCCTGTTATTTATCTAGTATTTATGACAGCTGACTGTCTAGATTCTGGCCTGTTATTTATCTAGTATTTATGACAGCTGACTGTCTGATTCTGGCCTGTTATTTATCCAGTATTTATGACAGCTGACTGTCTAGATTCTGGCCTGTTATTTATCCAGTATTTATGACAGCTGACTGTCTAGATTCTGGCCTGTTATTTATCTAGCTGATTTATGACAGCTGACTGTCTATTTATTCTGACTGTCTAGATTCTGTTATTTATCTAGTATTTATGACAGCTGACTGTTTATCTAGTATTTATGACAGCTGACTGTTATTTATCTAGTATTTATGACAGCTGACTGTCTAGATTCTGACAGCTGACTATTTATCTAGTATTTATGACAGCTGACTGTCTAGATTCTGGCCTGTTATTTATCTAGTATTTATGACAGCTGACTGTCAGATTCTGACTGTTATTTATCCAGTATTTATGACAGCTGACTGTCTAGATTCTGGCCTGTTATTTATCCAGTATTTATGACAGCTGACTGTCTAGATTCTGGCCTGTTATTTATCCAGTATTTATGACAGCTGACTGTCTAGATTCTGGATTGAACCCTGCTGATAATAAGAAATAGAAGGTGTACTGAATGTCCCCACCCCCCACACACACACACACACACACACACACACACACACACACACACACACACACACACACACACACACACACACACACACACACACACACACACACACACACACACACACACACACACACACACACACACACACACACACACACACACACCTCTCTCTCCTCCCCGTGTCAGTTCTAATTGCGACCGTCTCTGATATTTACTTTGTCATTCATACGATCATTCTCATGAGCCCTGTGCCAGAAGGGCCTTAGTCGAGCTCTGCAGTTCACATGTTTTCAGACAGACGTTTAGCTAGCTAGTTAGGAACCTTAATGCCAGAGGAGAGCTGTGTGGACGTTGGACCAGTCTGCGTTATTACCGGGGGTTTGAATGCGGTCGGGGAGTGTCATTCAGGGTGGAAGACTGGGATCCTGGCTCTGTGTGTGTTGCCTACCAATCGCCTCCAATTAGACCAAACATTTGGTCAATGTGTTGCAGATCAGGATCAACCCGGCTAATAATAACGCTCTGAAATACACCGTCTCACAGCAAATCATTACCACTTTAAAGACAATTCAAGGTGACTCCAAAACAGACATCACCATCCTCACCTTTTGGCCCGGGCTGTTTTCCCAGAGTTCTTGGTGGGTATGACTACAGTGTGTGTGTGTGTGTGTGTGTGTGTGTGTGTGTGTGTGTGTGTGTGTGTGTGTGTGTGTGTGTGTGTGTGTGTGTGTGTGTGTGTGTGTGTGTGTGTGTGTGTGTGTGTGTGTGTGTGTGTGTGTGTGTTTGTAGTGTAGTGTGTTTGTAGTTTGTGTGTCTAGTGTGTGTCTAGTGTGTGTCTCGTGTGTGTGTAGTGTGTGTGTGCAGTGTGTGTAGTGTGTGTGTGCAGTGTGTAGTGTGTGTGTGCAGTGTGTGTGTGTGTGTGTGTAGTGTCTTTGTAGTGTGTTTGTAGTTTGTGTGTCTAGTGTGTGTGTAGTGTGTGTGTCCAGTGTGTGTGTGTGTAGTGTGTGTAGTGTGTGTGTGTGTAGTGTGTCTGTGTGTGTGTGTGTGTGTGTGTGTGTGTGTGTGTGTGTGTGTGTGTGTGTGTGTGTGTGTGTGTGTGTGTGTGTGTGTGTGTGTGTGTGTGTGTGTGTGTGTGTGTGTGTGTGTCCGTAGCCAGTTACCCTGTTGTGTCAAATCACATGTGAAATGCTGAATACAACAGGTGTAGTAGACCTCACAGTGAAATGCTGAATACAAATAGGTGAGACCTTACGGTGAAATGCTGAATACAACAGGTGTAGTAGACCTTTACAGTGAAATGCTGAATACAACAGGTGTAGTAGACCTCACAGTGAAATGCTGAATACAACAGGTGTAGTAGACCTCACAGTGAAATGCTGAATACAACAGGTGTAGTAGACCTTACAGTGAAATGCTGAATACAACAGGTGTAGTAGACCTGACAGTGAAATGCTGAATACAACAGGTGTAGTAGACCTTACAGTGAAATGCTGAATACAACAGGTGTAGTAGACCTCACAGTGAAATGCTGAATACAACAGGTGTAGTAGACCTCACAGTGAAATGCTGAATACAACAGGTGTAGTAGACCTTACAGTGAAATGCTGAATACAACAGGTGTAGTAGACCTCACAGTGAAATCCTGAATACAACAGGTGTAGTAGACCTCACAGTGAAATGCTGGATACAACAGGTGTAGTAGACCTGACAGTGAAATGCTGAATACAACAGGTGTAGTAGACCTTACAGTGAAATGCTGAATACAACAGGTGTAGTAGACCTGACAGTGAAATGCTGAATACAACAGGTGTAGTAGACATTACAGTGAAATGCTGAATACAACAGGTGTAGTAGACCTCACAGTGAAATGCTGAATACAACAGGTGTAGTAGACCTCACAGTGAAATGCTGAATAGAACAGGTGTAGTAGACCTCACAGTGAAATGCTGAATACAACAGGTGTAGTAGACCTCACAGTGAAATGCTGAATACAACAGGTGAATACACCTCACAGTGAAATGCTGAATACAACAGGTGTAGTAGACCTCACAGTGAAATGCTGAATACAACAGGTGTAGTTGACCTCACAGTGAAATGCTGAATACAACAGGTGTAGTAGACCTCACAGTGAAATGCTGAATACAACAGGTGTAGTAGACCTCACAGTGAAATGCTGAATACAACAGGTGTAGTAGACCTCACTGAATACAACAGTGTAGACCTCACAGTGAAATGCTGAATACAACAGGTGTAGTAGACCTCACAGTGAAATGCTGAATTCAACAGGTGTAGTAGACCTCACAGTGAAATGCTGAATACAACAGGTGTAGTAGACCTCACAGTGAAATGCTGAATACAACAGGTGTAGTAGACCTCACAGTGAAATGCTGAATACAACAGGTGTAGTAGACCTCACAGTGAAATGCTGAATACAACAGGTGTAGTAGACCTTACAGTGAAATGCTGAATACAACAGGTGTAGTAGACCTGACAGTGAAATGTTGAATACAACAGGTGTAGTAGACCTGTAGTGAAATGCTGAATACAACAGGTGTAGTAGACATTACAGTGAAATGCTGAATACAACAGGTGTGAGACATCACAGTGAAATGCTGAATACAACAGGTGTAGTAGACCTCACAGTGAAATGCTGAATACAACAGGTGTAGTAGACCTCACAGTGAAATGCTGAATACAACAGGTGTAGTAGACCTCACAGTGAAATGCTGAATACAACAGGTGTAGTAGACCTCACAGTGAAATGCTGAATACAACAGGTGTAGTAGACCTCACAGTGAAATGCTGAATACAACAGGTGACTCACAGTGAAATGCTGAATACAACAGGTGTAGTAGACCTCACAGTGAAATGCTGAATACAACAGGTGTAGTAGACCTCACAGTGAAATGCTGAATACAACAGGTGTAGTAGACCTTACAGTGAAATGCTGAATACAACAGGTGTAGTAGACCTCACAGTGAAATGCTGAATACAACAGGTGTAGTAGACCTCACAGTGAAATGCTGAATTCAACAGGTGTAGTAGACCTTACAGTGAAATGCTGAATTCAACAGGTGTAGTAGACCTTACAGTGAAATGCAATACAACAGGTGTAGTAGACCTTACAGTGAAATGCTGAATACAACAGGTGTAGTAGACCTCACAGTGAAATGCTACAACAGGTGTAGTAGACCTACAGTGAAATGCAATACAACAGGTGTAGTAGACCTTACAGTGAAATGCTGAATACAACAGGTGTAGTAGACCTTACAGTGAAATGCTGAGGTGTAGTAGACCTTACAGTGAAATGCTGAATACAACAGGTGTAGTAGACCTTACAGTGAAATGCTGAATACAACAGGTGTAGTAGACCTCACAGTGAAATGCTGAATACAACAGGTGTAGTAGACCTCACAGTGAACTGCTTACAACAGGTGTAGTAGACCTCATGAAATGCTGAATACAACAGGTGTAGTAGACCTCACAGTGAAATGCTGAATACAACAGGTGTAGTAGACCTCACAGTGAAATGCTGAATACAACAGGTGTAGTAGACCTTACAGTGAAATGCTGAATACAACAGGTGTAGTAGACCTCACAGTGAAATGCTGAATACAACAGGTGTAGTAGACCTCACAGTGAAATGCTGAATACAACAGGTGTAGTAGACCTTACAGTGAAATGCTGAATACAACAGGTGTAGTAGACCTTACAGTGAAATGCTGAATACAACAGGTGTAGTAGACCTCACAGTGAAATGCTGAATACAAACCCTTAATTAACCAACAATGCAGTTTTAAGAAAATTGAATTATTAAATAAACGAACGAATGTTTTGGATGCCGAGCAGTTGCAACACCAGGCGGTGATGCAGTGTTTCGCAGGTGGCTTCTAGAGTCCTCTCTGTCAGTCTAGACAGGATGATGAGCAGTTGTGATACCAGGCGGTGTTCCGCAGGAGGGTTCTAGAGTCCTCTCTGTCAGTCTAGACAGGATGATGAGCAGTTGTAATACCAGGCGGTGTTCCGCTGGAGGGTTCTAGAGTCCTCTCTGTCAGTCTAGACAGGATGATGAGCAGTTGTAATACCAGGCGGTGTTCCGCAGGAGGGTTCTAGAGTCCTCTCTGTCAGTCTAGACAGGATGATGAGCAGTTGTAATACCAGGCGGTGTTCCGCTGGAGGGTTCTAGAGTCCTCTCTGTCAGTCTAGACAGGATGATGAGCAGTTGTAATACCAGGCGGTGTTCCGCAGGAGGGTTCTAGAGTCCTCTCTGTCAGTCTAGACAGGATGATGAGCAGTTGTAATACCAGGCGGTGTTCCGCAGGAGGGTTCTAGAGTCCTCTCTGTCAGTCTAGACAGGATGATGAGCAGTTGTAATACCAGGCAGGCGTTCTAAGTCCTCTCTGTCAGTCTAGACAGGATGATGAGCAGTTGTAATACCAGGCGGTGTTCTAGGTTCTAGTCCTCTCTGTCAGTCTAGACAGGATGATGAGCAGTTGTAATACCAGGCAGTGTTCCGCTGGAGGGTTCTAGTCCTCTCTGTCAGTCTAGACAGGATGATGAGCAGTTGTAATACCAGGCGGTGTTCCGCTGGAGGGTTCTAGAGTCCTCTCTGTCAGTCTAGACAGGATGATGAGCAGTTGTAATACCAGGCGGTGTTCCGCTGGAGGGTTCTAGTCCTCTCTGTCAGTCTAGACAGGATGATGAGCAGTTGTAATACCAGGCGGTGTTCAGCTGGAGGGTTCTAGTCCTCTCTGTCAGTCTAGACAGGATGATGAGCAGTTGTAATACCAGGCGGTGTTCCGCAGGAGGGTTCTAGTCCTCTCTGTCAGTCTAGACAGGATGATGAGCAGTTGTAATACCAGGCGGTGTTCTGCTGGAGGGTTCTAGTCCTCTCTGTCAGTCTAGACAGGATGATGAGCAGTTGTAATACCAGGCGGTGTTCCGCTGGAGGGTTCTAGTCCTCTCTGTCAGTCTAGACAGGATGATGAGCAGTTGTAATACCAGGCGGTGTTCCGCAGGAGGGTTCTAGTCCTCTCTGTCAGTCTAGACAGGATGATGAGCAGTTGTAATACCAGGCGGTGTTCCGCAGGAGGGTTCTAGTCCTCTCTGTCAGTCTAGACAGGATGATGAGCAGTTGTAATACCAGGCGGTGTTCCGCTGGAGGGTTCTAGTCCTCTCTGTCAGTCTAGACAGGATGATGAGCAGTTGTAATACCAGGCGGTGTTCCGCAGGAGGGTTCTAGTCCTCTCTGTCAGTCTAGACAGGATGATGAGCAGTTGTTTTCTCACATTCATTTAATTCTGTCACCACACAGAACAGGACAGGCGGGGTCGTAGAGAGAGAGAGAGATGGGGGCCAGGCCTGAACACCTGCTGCTGTTATTACAGCACCCAGACACCCCCGGATAGACAGCCCCCCACCCCCCAGACAGAGCCCTCCAGACAACCAGCCCCAGACAGGCATGTTCCCTCGTCTCTGTCCCACAGAGCCATGACTATAATGTCCCCTAGTCTGTCCCACACAGCCATGACTATAATATCCCTTAGTCTCTGTCCCACACAGCCATGACTATAATGTCCCCTAGTCTGTCCCACACAGCCATGACTATACTGTCCCCTAGTCTGTCCCACACGACCATGATTATAATGTCCCCTTATGTATGTCCCACACAGCCATGACTCTAATGTCCCCTAGTCTGTCCCACACAGCCATGACTATAATATCCCTTAGTCTCTGTCCCACACAGCCATGACTATAATGTCCCCTAGTCTGTCCCACACAGCCATGACTATAATGTCCCCTAGTCTCTGTCCCACACAGCCATGACTCTAATGTCCCCTAGTCTCTGTCCCACACAGCCATGACTCTAATGTCCCCTAGTCTCTATCCCACACAGCCATGACTATAATGTCCCCTAGTCTGTCCCACACAGCCATGACTATAATGTCCCCTAGTCTCTGTCTGTCCTACGCAGCCATGACTATAATGTCCCCTAGTCTCTGTCCCACACAGCCATCGCTCTAATGTCCCCTAGTCTCTGTCCCACACAGCCATGAATATAATGTACCTAGTCTCTGTCCCACACAGCCATCGCTCTAATGTCCCCTAGTCTCTGTCCTACACAGCCATCGCTCTAATGTCCCCTAGTCTCTGTCCCACAAAGCGATGACTATAATGTCCCCTAGTCTCTGTCCCACACGGCCATGACTATAATGTCTCCTAGTCTCTGTCCCACACAGCCATGGCTCTAATGTCCCCTAGTCTCTGTCCCACACAGCCATGACTATGATGTCCCCTAGTCTTTGTCCCACACGGCCATGACTATAATGTCCCCTACTGTCCCACACAGCCATGACTATAATGTCCCTAGTCTCTGTCCCACACAGCCATGACTATGTCCCCTGAATGTCCACCAAGTCACTCATGGGGTTGTCCACTGAAAGACACAGCCATGACACTCATAACTGAGAGACACTCATGGGGTTGTCCACTGAAAGACACTCTCTGAGAGACACTCATGGGGTTGTCCACTGAAAGACACTCATGGGGTTGTCCACTGAGAGACACTCATGGGGTTGTCCACTGAAAGACACTCATGGGGGTTGTCCACTGAAGACACTCATGGGGTTGTCCACTGAGAAGACACTCATGGGGTTGTCCACTGAAAGACACTCATGGGGTTGTCCACTGAGAGACACTCATGGGGTTGTCCACTGAGAGACACTCATGGGGGGGGTTGTCCACACTCATGAGAGACACTCATGGGGTTGTCCACTGAGAGACACTCATGGGGTTGTCCACTGAGAGACACTCATGGGGGTTGTCCACTGAGAGACACTCATGGGGTTGTCCACTGAGAGACACTCATGGGGTCCACTGTCATGGGGTTGTCCACTGAGAGACACTCATGGGGTTGTCCACTGAGAGACACTCATGGGGTTGTCCACTGACTGAGACACTCATGGGGTTGTCCACTCATGGGGTTGTCCAGAGACACTCATGGGGTTGTCCACTGAGAGACACTCATGGGGTTGTCCACTGAGAGACACTCATGGGGTTGTCCACTGAGAGACACTCATGGGGTTGTTGTCCACTGAGAGACACTCATGGGGTTGTCCACTGAGAGACACTCATGGGGTTGTCCACTGAGAGACACTCATGGGGTTGTCCACTGAGAGACACTCATGGGGTTGTCCACTGAGAGACACTCATGGGGTTGTCCACTGAGAGACACTCATGGGGTTGTCCACTGAGAGACACTCATGGGGTTGTCACTGAGAGACACTCATGGGGTTGTCCACTGAGAGACACTCATGGGGGTTGTCCACTGAGAGACACTCATGGGGTTGTCCACTGAGAGACACTCATGGGGTTGTCCACTGAGAGGGGTTGTCCACTGAGAGACACTCATGGGGTTGTCCACTGAGGTTGTCCACTGAGAGACACTCATGGGGTTGTCCACTGAGAGACACTCATGGGGGTTGTCCACTGAGAGACACTCATGGGGTTGTCCACTGACACTCATGGGGTTGTCCACTGAGAGACACTCATGGGGTTTGTCCCACTGAGAGACACTCATGGGGTTGTCCACTGAGAGACACTCATGGGGTCCACTGAGAAGACACTCATGGGGTTGTCCACTGAGAGACACTCATGGGGTTGTCCACTGAGAGACACTCATGGGGTTGTCCACTGAGAGACACTCATGCAGGGTTGTTGTCCACTGAGAGACACTCATGGGGTTGTCCACTGAGAGACACTCATGGGGTTGTCCACTGAGAGACACTCATGGGGTTGTCCACTGAGAGACACTCATGGGGTTGTCCACTGAGAGACACTCATGGGGTTGTCCCACTGAAAGACACTCATGGGGTTGTCCACTGAGAGACACTCATGGGGGGGTTGTCCACTCATGGGGTTGTCCAGACACTCATGGGGTTGTCCACTGAGAGACACTCATGGGGTTGTCACTGAGAGACACTCATGGGGTTGTCCACTGAGAGACACTCATGGGGTTGTCCACTGAGAGACACTCATGGGGTTGTCCACTGAGAGACACTCATGGGGTTGTCCACTGAGAGACACTCATGGGGTTGTCCCACTGAGGGGTTGTCCACTGAGACACTCATGGGGTTGTCCACTGAGAGACACTCATGGGGTTGTCCACTGAAAGACACTCATGGGGGTTGTCACTGAGAGACACTCATGGGGTTGTCCCACTGAGAGACACTCATTGTCCACTGAGAGACACTCATGGGGTTGTCCACTGAGAGACACTCATGGGGTTGTCCACTGAGAGACACTCATGGGGTTGTCCACTGAGAGACACTCATGGGTTGTCCACTGAGAGACACTCATGGGGTTGTCCACTGAAAGACACTCATGGGGTTGTCACTGAGAGCACTCATGGGGTTGTCCACTGAGAGACACTCATGGGGTTGTCCACTGAGAGAACACTCATGGGGGTTGTCCACTGAGAGACACTCATGGGGTTGTCCACTGAGAGACACTCATGGGGTTGTCATGGGGTTGTCACTGAAGACACTCATGGGGTTGTCCACTGAGAGACACTCATGGGGTTGTCCACTGAGAGACACTCATGGGGTTGTCCACTGAGAGACACTCATGGGGTTGTCCACTGAGAGACACTCATGGGGGTTGTCCACTGAGGAACACTCATGGGGTTGTCCACTGAGAGACACTCATGGGGTTGTCCACTGAGAGACACTCATGGGGTTGTCCACTGAGAGACACTCATGGGGTTGTCCACTGAGAGACACTCATGGGGTTGTCCACTGAGAGACACTCATGGGGTTGTCCACTGAGAGACACTCGCCTGGGGTTGTCCACTGAGAGACACTCATGGGGTTGTCACTGAGAGACACTCATGGGGTTGTCCCTGAGAGCACTCATGGGGTTGTCCACTGAGAGACACTCATAGGGGTTGTCCTTAAGGAACACTCCCACTGAGAGACACTCATGGGGTTGTCCACTGAAAAGACACTCATGGGGTTGTCCACTGAGAGACACTCATGGGGTTGTCACTGAGAAAGACACTCATGGGGTTGTCCACTGAGAGACACTCATGGGGTTGTCCACTGAAGACACTCATGGGGTTGTCACTGAGGGCACTGTGGGGTTGTCCACTGAGGCCTCATGGGACTGTCCACTAGAGAGACACTCATGAGTTGTCCACTGAGAAACACTCATAGAGTTGTCACTATGAAGACACTCATGGGGTTGTCCACTGAGGAACACTCATGAGGTTGTCCACTGAGAGACACTCATGGGGGTTGTCCA
>NW_025750416.1:15000-19294 GCF_021184085.1 Oncorhynchus gorbuscha | reverse complement strand
TTTGTCATTTAGCAGACGCTCTTATCCAGAGCGACTTACAAATTGGTGCATTCACCTTATGACATCCAGTGGAACAGCCACTTTACAATAGTGCATCTAAATATTTTAAGGGGGGTGAGAAGGATTACTTTATCCTATCCTAGGTATTCCTTAAAGAGGTGGGGTTTCAGGTGTCTCCGGAAGATGGTGATTGACTCCGCTGTCCTGGCGTCGTGAGGGAGTTTGTTCCACCATTGGGGGCCAGAGCAGCGAACAGTTTTGACTGGGCTGAGCGGGAACTGTACTTCCTCAGTGGTAGGGAGGCGAGCAGGCCAGAGGTGGATGAACGCAGTGCCCTTATTTGGGTGTAGGGCCTGATCAGAGCCTGGAGGTACTGAGGTGCCGTTCCCCTCACAGCTCCGTAGGCAAGCACCATGGTCTTGTAGCGGATGCGAGCTTCAACTGGAAGCCAGTGGAGAGAGCAGAGGAGCGGGGTGACGTGAGAGAACTTGGGAAGGTTGAACACTAGACGGGCTGCGGCGTTCTGGATGAGTTGTAGGGGTTTAATGGCACAGGCAGGGAGCCCAGCCAACAGCGAGTTGCAGTAATCCAGACGGGAGATGACAAGTGCCTGGATTAGGACCTGCGCCGCTTCCTAATAATAATAATAATAATATATGCCATTTAGCAGACGCTTTTATCCAAAGCGACTTACAGTCATGTGTGCATACATTCTACGATAACAACATTAGACCATTAGACCATAACAACATTAGACCATAACAACATTAGACCATTAGACCATAACAGCATTAGACCATTAGATCATAACAACATTAGATCATAACAACATTAGATCATAACAACATTAGACCATTAGACCATAACAACATTAGACCATAACAACATTAGACCATAACAACATTAGACCATTAGATCATAACAACATTAGACCATTAGACCATAACAACATTAGACAATTAGATCATAACAACATTAGATCGTAACAACATTAGATCATAACAGCATTAGACCATTAGATCATAACAGCATTAGACCATTAGACCATAACAACATTTAGACCATAAATAAACATTAGACCATAAATAAATACTAGACCATAACAACATTAGACCATAACAACATTAGATCATAACAACATTAGACCATTAGACCATAACAACATTAGACCATTAGACCATAACAACATTAGATCATAATTCATTCCTGTGTGAGGCAGGGTCGTACTCTGCGGATGTTGTAGAGCATGAACCTACAGGAACGGGCCACCGCCTTGATGTTAGTTGAGAACGACAGGGTGTTGTCCAGGATCACGCCAAGGTTCTTAGCGCTCTGGGAGGAGGACACAATGGAGTTGTCAACCGTGATGGCGAGATCATGGAACGGGCAGTCCTTCCCCGGGAGGAAGAGCAGCTCCGTCTTGCCGAAGTTCAGCTTGAGGTGGTGATCCGTCATCCACACTGATATGTCTGCCAGACATGCAGAGATGCGATTCGCCACCTGGTCATCAGAAGGGGGAAAGGAGAAGGCAGCAAAGTCTCTCTGGCTGGGTTACAAGACCAGTTATGGCAGCCATGTCTCTCTGACTGAGTTACAAG
This sequence comes from Oncorhynchus gorbuscha, assembly GCF_021184085.1. Taxonomy (NCBI): domain Eukaryota; kingdom Metazoa; phylum Chordata; class Actinopteri; order Salmoniformes; family Salmonidae; genus Oncorhynchus; species Oncorhynchus gorbuscha. Next base: position 17,696 of record NW_025750416.1, on the reverse strand, counting down.
ACCAGTTATGGCAGCCCTGTCTCTCTGGCTGGGTTACAAGACCAGTTATGGCAGCCATGTCTCTCCGACTGAGTTACAAGACCAGTTATGGCATCCCTGTCTCTCTGGCTGGGTTACAAGACCAGTTATGGCAGCCATGTCTCTCCGACTGAGTTACAAGACCAGTTATGGCAGCCATGTCTCTCTGACTGAGTTACAATACCAGTTATGGCAGCCCTGTCTCTCTGGCTGGGTTACAAGGCCAGTTATGGCAGCCATGTCTCTCTGGCTGAGTTACAAGACCAGTTATGGCAGCCCTGTCTCTCTGGCTGGGTTACAAGACCAGTTATGGCAGCCATGTCTCTCCGACTGAGTTACAAGACCAGTTATGGCAGCCCTGTCTCTCTGGCTGGGTTACAAGACCAGTTATGGCAGCCATGTCTCTCCGACTGAGTTACAAGACCAGTTATGGCAGCCCTGTCTCTCTGGCTGGGTTACAAGGCCAGTTATGGCAGCCATGTCTCTCTGGCTGAGTTACAAGACCAGTTATGGCAGCCATGTCTCTCTGGCTGGGTTACAAGACCAGTTATGGCAGCCATGTCTCTCTGGCTGAGTTACAAGACCAGTTATGGCAGCCATGTCTCTCTGGCTGGGTTACAAGACCAGTTATGGCAGCCATGTCTCTCTGACTGAGTTACAAGACCAGTTATGGCAGCCATGTCTCTCTGGCTGAGTTACAAGACCAGTTATGGCAGCCATGTCTCTCTGACTGAGTTACAAGGCCAGTTATGGCAGCCATGTCTCTCTGACTGAGTTACAAGACCAGTTATGGCAGCCATGTCTCTCTGGCTGAGTTACAAGACCAGTTATGGCAGCCATGTCTCTCTGACTGAGTTACAAGGCCAGTTATGGCAGCCATGTCTCTCTGGCTGCGTTAAAAGACCAGTTATGGCAGCCATGTCTCTCTGACTGAGTTACAAGACCAGTTATGGCAGACATGTCTCTCTGGCTGAGTTACAAGACCAGTTATGGCAGCCATGTCTCTCTGACTGAGTAGTGGCAAAGGAATACATATATTTCAACATCGTAGTTGGGGGAAACTTGCCCAAATTCTATATTTTCCACGAGCAGGTGGATGAGGAGTGCGGCTGTCAACAGTGTGGGAGGAGAATGTAACACACTGAACCAACTGAACCAGCTGAACACACTGAATACACTGCTCAGCCAGCTCTGAGTCTGATGATGAGAAAGATAGGGGACAGAGATGGGAGAGAAAGATTTGGGAGAGAGGAGAGGGAGAAAAAGAGAGAGGAGAGAAAAAGAGAGGGGAGAGAGAAGAGGGTGAAAAAGAGAGGGGCGAGAGGAAAGGGAGAAAAAGAGAGGAGAGAGAGAAGAGGGTGAAAAAGAGAGGAGAGGGGAGAGAAGGAGAGGGGAGAGAGAAGAGAGAGGAGAGAGAGAAAAAGAGAGGGGAGAGAGGTAGAAAAGGGAGGGGAGAGAGAAGAGGGTGAAAAAGGGAGGGGAGAGAGAGAAGAGGGTGAAAAAGAGAGGGGAGAGAGAAGAGGGTGAAAAAGAGAGGAGAGGGGAGAGAAGGAGAGGGGAGAGAGAAGAGAGAGGAGAGAGAGAAAAAGAGAGGGAGAGAGGTAGAAAAGGGAGGGAGAGAGAAGAGGGTGAAAAAGGGAGGGAGAGAGAGAAGAGGGTGAAAAGAGAGGGGAGAGAGAAGAGGGAGAAATGGAGAGAAGAGGGAGAAAAAGAGAGGGGAGAGAGGAGAGGGAGAAAAAGAGAGGGGAGAGAAGGAGAGGGGAGAGAGAAGAGGGAGAAAAGAGAGGGGAGAGAGAAAAGGAGAAAAAGGGAGGGGAGAGAGAAGAGGGAGAAAAAGGGAGGGAGAGAGAAGAGGGAGAAAAGAGAGGGGAGAGAGAAGAGGGAGAAAAAGGGAGGGAGAGAGAAGAGGGAGAAAAAGAGAGGGGAGAGAAGAGGGAGAAAAGGAGGGGGAGAGAGAAGAGGGAGAAAAAGGGAGGGGAGAGAGAAGAGGGAGAAAAAGAGAGGAGAGAAAAAGAGAGGGGAGAGAGAAGAGGGTGAAAAAGAGAGGGGAGAGAGAAGAGGGTGAAAAAGAGAGGGGAGAGAGAAGAGGGTGAAAAAGAGAGGGGAGAGAGAAGAGGGAGAAATGGAGAGAAGAGGGAGAAAAAGAGAGGGGAGAGAAGGAGAGGGGAGAGAGAGGAGAGAGAGAAAAAGAGAGGGGAGAGGGAGAAAAGGGAGGGGAGAGAGAAGAGGGAGAAAAAGGGAGGGGAGAGAGAAGAGGGAGAAAAAGAGAGGGGAGAGAGAAAAGGGAGGGGAGAGAGAAGAGGGAGAAAAAGGGAGGGGAGAGAGAAGAGGGAGAAATGGAGAGAAGAGGGAGAAAAGAGAGGGGAGAGAAGGAGAGGGGAGAGAGAGGAGAGAGAGAAAAAGAGAGGGGAGAGAGGGAGAAAAAGGAGGGGAGAGAGAAGAGGGAGAAAAAGAGAGGAGAGAAAAAGAGAGGGGAGAGAGAAGAGGGTGAAAAAGAGAGGGGAGAGAGAAGAGGGAGAAATGGAGAGAAGAGGGAGAAAAAGAGAGGGGAGAGAAGGAGAGGGGAGAGAGAGGAGAGAGAGAAAAAGAGAGGGGAGAGAGGGAGAAAAAGGAGGGGAGAGAGAAGAGGGAGAAAAAGGGAGGGGAGAGAGAAGAGGGAGAAAAAGAGAGGGGAGAGA
>NW_025750416.1:0-7500 GCF_021184085.1 Oncorhynchus gorbuscha | reverse complement strand
ACAATTACACTGGGACAACGTTTACCACTAGAATGAATCTCTCATTACAGGGTTATAGTGCGCTGGGATTTACTTGTATTACTTGTATAATTACCTTACTACATAGCATCACGATGATTAACCTCTCAATACATGACAGTGTCACAGTTTTTATCTGTCTGTGGGTTAGCACTAGCTAGCATGATTACCTGTCTGTGGGTTAGCACTAGCTAGCATGATTACCTGTCTGTGGGTTAGCACTAGCTAGTATGATTGTCTGTCTGTAGGTTAGCACTAGCTAGTATGATTGCCTGTCTGTAGGTTAGCACTAGCTAGTATGATAGCCTGTCTGTGGGTTAGCACTAGCTAGTATGATTACCTGTCTGTAGGTTAGCACTAGCTAGTATGATTGCCTGTCTGTAGGTTAGCACTAGCTAGTATGATTACCTGTCTATAGGTTAGCGCTAGCTAGTATGATTAGCTCACTCAAATAATGACATAACAATTATTTGGTACACATAATTACCAATTGTCTTTCTAAATACACACAACGCATCACATCTCGACAAAAGTAAGTAAACACCAACATGTTATTTCTTTATTTTATTTCACCTTTATTTAACCAGGTAGGCTAGTTGAGAACACCTTTATTTAACCAGGTAGGCTAGTTGAGAACACCTTTATTTAACCAGGTAGGCTAGTTGAGAACACCTTTATTTAACCAGGTAGGCTAGTTGAGATCACCTTTATTTAACCAGGTAGGCTAGTTGAGAACACCTTTATTTAACCAGGTAGGCTAGTTGAGAACACCTGTATTTAACCAGGTAGGCTAGGTGAGAACACCTTTATTTAACCAGGTAGGCTAGTTGAGAACACCTTTATTTAACCAGGTAGGCTAGTTGAGAACACCTTTATTTAACCAGGTAGGCTAGTTGAGAACACCTTTATTTAACCAGGTAGGCTAGTTGAGAACACCTTTATTTAACCAGGTAGGCTAGTTGAGAACACCTTTATTTAACCAGGTAGGCTAGTTGAGAACACCTTTATTTAACCAGGTAGGCTAGTTGAGAACACCATTATTTAACCAGGTAGGCTAGTTGAGAAAACCTTTAATTAACCAGGTAGGCTAGTTGAGAACACCTTTATTTAACCAGGTAGGCTAGTTGAGAACACCTTTATTTAACCAAAGTCTACAACTTCAGGGATTTTTGCAATTCGTTCCAGTCACAGGCAGCAGAGAATTGGAAGGAAAGGCGGCCAAATGAGGTTTTTGGCTTTAGGGATGATCAGTGAGATACACCTGCTGGAGCGCGTGCTACGGGTGGGTGTTACCATCGTCACTAGCGAACTGAGATAAGGTGGAGATTTACCTAGCATGGACTTGTAGATGACCTGGAGCCAGTGGGTCTGGCGACGAACATGTAGCGAGGGCCAGCCGACTAGAGCATACAGGTCGCAGTGGTGGGTGGTATAAGGTGCTTCAGTAACAAAACGGATGGCAATGTGATAAACTGCATCCAGTTTGCTGAGTAGAGTATTGGAAGCTATTTTGTAGATGACATCGCCGAAGACGAGGATCGATAGGTCAGTTTTACTAGGGTAAGCTTGGCAGCGTGAGTGAAGGAGGCTTTGTTGCGGAATAGAAAGCCCACTCTGGATTTGATTTTGGATTGGAGATGTTTGATATGAGTCTGGAAGGAGAGTTTGCAGTCTAGCCAGACACCTAGGTACTTATAGGTGTCCACATATTCAAGGTCGGAACCATCCAGGGTGGTGATGCTAGTCGGGCATGCGGGTGCACGCAGCGAACGGTTGAAAAGCATGCATTGGGTTTTACTAGCGTTTAAGGGCAGTTGGAGGCCACGGAAGGAGTATTGTATGTCATTGAAGCTCGTTTGGAGGTTAGATAGCACAGTGTCCAAGGACGGGCTGGAAGTATATAGAATGGTGTCGTCTGCGTAGAGGTGGATCAGGGAATTGCCCGCAGCTAGAGCAACATCATTGTTATATACAGAGAAAATAGTAGGCCCGAGAATTGAACCCTGTGGTACCCCCATAGAGAGTGCTGGAGGACCGGACAACATGCCCTCTGATTTGACCCACTGAACTCTGTCTGCAAAGTAGTTGGTGAACCAGGCAAGGCAGTCATTAGAAAAACTGAGGCTACTGTGTCATGCAGGTGAAAGAGGACCCAAAAGCGACTTGGCGAAAACAGAGTCTTTAATCCAGTAAAGTAAATACAAACAAAAAACACAACTTTCACTCGAAATGACGAGGACAAACTGGAGACTCGATCTTGAACAGCAGGTGAACAGCAGGTTGCCTCGGGAAGGCACTTGAACCAGACAGACTCAGACACCTGCTCACCACGCAGCATCTGAGGAAAACACGACACGACAGGGCGATACACAAACACAGCACGGTGAATTCTAGACAAGGAACCGACAGGACAGGAACGGAACACAAAGGAAGAAATAGGGACTCTAATCAGGGAAAGGATCGGGAACAGGTGTGGGAAGACTAAATGATTGATTAGGGGAATAGGAACAGCTGGGAGCAGGAACGGAACGATAGAGAGAAGAGAGAGCGAGAGAGTGAGAGAGGGAGGGGGAGAGAGAGGGATAGAAAGAGGGAAAGAACCTAATAAGACCAGCAGAGGGAAACGAATAGAATGGGAAGCACAGGGACAAGACAAGATAATAAATGACAAAACATGACAGTACCCCCCACTCACCGAGCGCCTCCTGGCGCACTCGAGGAGAATCCTGGCGGCAACGGAGGAAATCATCAATGAGTGAACGGTCCAGCACGTCCCGAGACGGAACCCAACTCCTCTCCTCAGGACCGTAACCCTCCCAATCCACTAAGTATTGGTGACCCCGTCCCCGAAACGCATGTCCATGATCTTATGTACCTTGTAAATAGGTGCGCTCTCGACAAGGACGGGAGGGGGAGGGAAGACGAGCGGGGGTGCGAAGAAAGGGCTTGACACAGGAGACATGGAAGACAGGATGGACGCGACGAAGATGTCGCGGAAGAAGCAGTCGCACAGCGACAGGATTGACGACCTGGGAGACACGGAACGGACCAATGAACCGCGGAGTCAACTTACGAGAAGCTGTCGTAAGAGGAAGGTTGCGAGTGGAAAGCCACACTCTCTGGCCGCAACAATACCTTGGACTCTTAATCCTGCGTTTATTGGCGGCTCTCACAGTCTGTGCCCTGTAACGGCAAAGTGCAGACCTCACCCTCCTCCAGGTGCGCTCACAACGTTGGACAAACGCTTGAGCGGAGGGAACGCTGGACTCGGCAAGCTGGGATGAGAACAGAGGAGGCTGGTAACCCAGACTACTCTGAAACGGAGATAACCCGGTAGCAGACGAAGGAAGCGAATTGTGAGCGTATTCTGCCCAGGGAGCTGTTCTGCCCAAGACGCAGGGTTTCTGAAAGAAAGGCTGCGTAGTATGCGACCAATCGTCTGATTGGCCCTCTCTGCTTGACCGTTAGACTGGGGATGAAACCCGGAAGAGAGACTGACGGACGCACCAATCAAACGACAGAACTCCCTCCAAAACTGTGACGTGAATTGCGGGCCTCTGTCTGAAACGGCGTCTAACGGAGGCCATGAATTCTGAATACATTCTCGATAATGATTTGTGCCGTCTCCTTAGCGGAAGGAAGTTTAGCGAGGGAATGAAATGTGCCGCCTTAGAGAACCTATCGACAACCGTAAGAATCACAGTCTTCCCCGCAGACAAAGGCAGACCGGTAATGAAGTCTAGGGCGATGTGAGACCATGGTCGAGAAGGAATGGGGAGCGGTCTGAGACGACCGGCAGGAGGAGAGTTACCCGACTTAGTCTGCGCGCAGTCCGAACAAGCAGCCACGAAACGGCGCGTGTCACGCTCCTGAGTCGGCCACCAAAAGCGCTGGCGAATAGACGCAAGAGTGCCTCGAACACCGGGATGACCAGCTAACTGGCAGAGTGAGCCCACTGAAGAACAGCCAGACGAGTGGAAACAGGAACGAAAAGGAGGTTACTAGGACAAGCGCGCGGCGACGCAGTGTGCGTGAGTGCTTGCTTAACCTGTCTTTCAATTCCCCAGACTGTTAACCCGACAACACGCCCATAAGGAAGAATCCCTCGGGATCAGTAGAAGCCACAGAAGAACTAAACAGACGGGATAAGGCATCAGGCTTGGTGTTCTTGCTACCCGGACGGTAAGAAATCACAAACTCGAAACGAGCGAAAAACAACGCCCAACGGAAAGCTTGACGGGCATTAAGTCGTTTGGCAGAACGGATGTACTCAAGGTTCTTATGGTCTGTCCAAACGACAAAAGGAACGGTCGCCCCCTCCAACCACTGTCGCCATTCGCCTAGGGCTAAGCGGATGGCGAGCAGTTCACGGTTACCCACATCATAGTTGCGCTCAGATGGCGACAGGCGATGAGAAAAATAAGCGCAGGATGAACCTTATCGTCAGACTGGAAGCGCTGGGATAGAATGGCTCCCACGCCTACCTCTGAAGCGTCAACCTCGACAATGAATTGTCTAGTGGCGTCAGGAGTAACGAGGATAGGAGCGGACGTAAAACGTTCTTTTAGAAGATCAAAAGCTCCCTGGGCGGAACCGGACCACTTAAAACACGTCTTGACAGAAGTAAGAGCTGTGAGAGGGCAGCAACTTGACCGAAATTACGAATGAAACGCCGATAGAAATTAGCGAAACCTAAAAAGCGCTGCAACTCGACACGTGACCTTGAACGGGCCAATCACTGACAGCTTGGACCTTAGCGGAATCCATCTGAATGCCTTCAGCGGAAATAACGGAACCGAAAAAGTAACGGAGGAGACATGAAAAAGAGCACTTCTCAGACTTTACGTAGAGACAATTCTCTAAAGGCGCTGTAGAACACGTCGAACGTGCTGAACATGAATCTCGAGTGACGGAGAAAAAATCAGGATATCGTCAAGATAGACAAAAACAAAGATGTTCAGCATGTCTCTCAGAACATCATTAACTAATGCCTGAAAAACAGCTGGCGCATTGGCGAGACCAAACGGCAGAACCCGGTACTCAAAATGCCCTAACGGAGTGTTAAACGCCGTTTTCCACTCGTCCCCCTCTCTGATGCGCACGAGATGGTAAGCGTTACGAAGGTCCAACTTAGTAAAGCACCTGGCTCCCTGCAGAATCTCGAAGGCTGATGACATAAGGGAAGCGGATAACGATTCTTAACCGTTATGTCATTCAGCCCTCGATAATCACGCAGGGGCGCAGAGTACCGTCCTTCTTCTTAACAAAAAAGAACCCCGCCCCGGCCGGAGAGGAAGAAGGCACTATGGTACCGGCGTCAAGAGACACAGACAAATAATCCTCGAGAGCCTTACGTTCGGGAGCCGACAGAGAGTATAGTCTACCCCGAGGAGGAGTGGTCCCCGGAAGGAGATCAATACTACAATCATACGACCGGTGAGGAGGAAGGGAGTTGGCTCGGGACCGACTGAAGACCGTGCGCAGATCATGATATTCCTCCGGCACTCCTGTCAAATCGCCAGGTTCCTCCTGAGAAGTAGGGACAGAAGAAACGGGAGGGATGGCAGACATTAAACACTTCACATGACAAGAAACGTTCCAGGATAGGATAGAATTACTAGACCAATTAATTGAAGGATTATGACATACTAGCCAGGGATGACCCAAAACAACAGGTGTAAACGGTGAACGAAAAATCAAAAAGAAATAGTCTCACTGTGGTTACCAGATACTGTGAGGGTTAAAGGTAGTGTCTCAAATCTGATACTGGGAAGATGACTACCATCTAAGGCGAACATGGGCGTAGGCTTCTCTAACTCTCTGAAAGGAATGTCATGTTTCCGAACCCATGCTTCGTCCATGAAACAACCCTCAGCCCCAGAGTCTATCAAGGCACTACATGTAGCACCCGAACCGGTCCAGCGTAGATGGACCGACAAAGTAGTACAGGATCTTGATGGAGAGACCTGAGTAGTTGCGCTCACCTGTAGCCCTCCGCTTACAGATGAGCTCTGGCTTTACTGGACATGAATTAACAAAATGTCCAGCAACTCCGCAATAGAGGCACAGGCGGTTGGTGATCCTCCGTTCCCTCTCCTTAGTCGAGATGCGAATCCCTCCCAGCTGCATGGGCTCAGACTCTGAGCCAGAGGAGGGAGATGGTTGCGATGCGGAGCAGGGAAACACCGTTGATGCGAGCTCTCTTCCACGAGCCCGGTGACGAAGATCTACCCGTCGTTCTATGCGGATGGCGAGAGCAATCAAAGAGTCCACATCTGAAGGAACCTCCCGGGAGAGAATCTCATCCTTAACCACTGCGTGGAGTCCCTCCAGAAAACGAGCGAGCAGCGCCGGCTCGTTCCACTCACTAGAGGCAGCAAGAGTGCGAAACTCAATAGAATAATCCGTTATGGACCGTTCACCTTGGCATAAGGAAGCCAGGGCCCTAGAAGCCTCCCTACCAAAAACTGAACGGTCAAAAACCCGAATCATCTCCTCTTTAAAGTTCTGGAACTTGTTAGAGCAATCAGCCCTTGCCTCCCAGATAGCTGTGCCCCATTCTCGAGCCCGGCCAGTAAGGAGTGAAATGACGTAAGCAACCCGAGCTCTCTCTCTAGAGTATGTGTTGGGTTGGAGAGAGAACACAATCTCACACTGCGTGAGAAAGGAGCGGCACTCAGTGGGCTGCCCGGAGTAGCAAGGTGGGTTATTAACCCTAGGTTCTGGAGGCTCGGCAGGCCAGGAAGTAACAGGTGGCACGAGACGTAGACTCTGGAACTGTCCAGAGAGGTCGGAAACCTGAGCGGCCAGGTTCTCCACGGCATGGCGAGCAGCAGACAATTCCTGCTCGTGTCTGCCGAGCATGGCTCCTTGGATCTTGACGGCAGTGTAACGAGCGTCTGAAGTCGCTGGGTCCATTCCTTGGTCGGTTCCTTCTGTCATGCAGGTGAAAGAGGACCCAAAAGCGACTTGGCGAAAACAGAGTCTTTAATCCAGTAAAGTAAATACAAACAAAAAACACAACTTTCACTCGAAATGACGAGGACAAACTGGAGACTCGATCTTGAACAGCAGGTGAACAGCAGGTTGCCTCGGGAAGGCACTTGAACCAGACAGACTCAGACACCTGCTCACCACGCAGCATCTGAGGAAAACACGACACGACAGGGCGATACACAAACACAGCACGGTGAATTCTAGACAAGGAACCGACAGGACAGGAACGGAACACAAAGGAAGAAATAGGGACTCTAATCAGGGGAAAGGATCGGGAACAGGTGTGGGAAGACTAAATGATTGATTAGGGGAATAGGAACAGCTGGGAGCAGGAACGGAACGATAGAGAGAAGAGAGAGCGAGAGAGTGAGAGAGGGAGGGGAGAGAGAGGGATAGAAAGAGGGAAAGAACCTAATAAGACCAGCAGAGGGAAACGAATAGAATGGGAAGCACAGGGACAAGACAAGATAATAAATGACAAAACAT
>NW_025750415.1:0-19299 GCF_021184085.1 Oncorhynchus gorbuscha | reverse complement strand
TTCTAGCCCTCTCTCTCCCCCTCCCTCTCTCTCACTCTCTCGCTCTCTCTTCTCTCTATCGTTCCGTTCCTGCTCCCAGCTGTTCCTATTCCCCTAATCATCATTTAGTCTTTCCACACCTGTTCCCGATCCTTTCCCCTGATTAGACTCCCTATTTATTCCTTTGTGATCCGTTCCTGTTCCGTCGGTTCCTTGTTTTGTATTCCATGCTGTGATTGCGTTTCGCCCTGTCCTGTCGTGTTTTTTGCCGTGATTGTGTATCACCCTGTCCTGTCGTGTTTTGTGCCTTCTTCAGACGCTGCGTGTGAGCAGGTGTCACAGTCGACTACGGCCTGCGCCTACCCGAAGCGACCTGCAGTCTGTGGCCGCTTCTCCAGTTGTTTTCCCCTCTACTATCTAGAGGATTTCAGTTATTCGGTTTTGAGCATTAATAAACTCTGTTTCTGTTAAGTCGCGTTTGGGTCCTCCTTCACCTGCATGACAGAAGGAACCGACCAAAGAATGGACCCAGCGACTTCAGACGCTCATTACACTGCCGTCGAGTTCCAAGGAGCCATGCTCGGCAGACACGAGCAGGAATTGTCTGCTGCTCGCCATGCCGTGGAGAACCTGGCCGCTCAGGTTTCCGACCTCTCTGGACAGTTCCAGAGTCTACGTCTCGTGCCACCTGTTACTCCCTGGCCTGCCGAGCCTCCTGAACCCAGGGTTAATAACCCACCTTGCTACTCCGGGCAGCCCACTGAGTGCCGCTCCTTTCTCACGCAGTGTGAGATTGTGTTCTCTCTCCAACCCCACACATACTCTAGAGAGAGAGCTCGGGTTGCTTTCGTCATTTCACTCCTTACTGGCCGGGCTCGAGAATGGGGCACAGCTATCTGGGAGGCAAGGGCTGATTGCTCTAACAGATTCCAGAACTTTAAAGAGGAGATGATTCGGGTTTTGACCGTTCAGTTTTTGGTGAGGAGGCTTCTAGGGCCCTGGCTTCCTTATGCCAAGGTGAACGGTCCATAACGGATTATTCCATTGAGTTTCGCACTCTTGCTGCCTCTAGTGAGTGGAACGAGCCGGCGCTGCTCGCTCGTTTTCTGGAGGGACTCCACGCAGTGGTTAAGGATGAGATTCTCTCCCGGGAGGTTCCTTCAGATGTGGACTCTTTGATTGCTCTCGCCATCCGCATAGAACGACGGGTAGATCTTCGTCACCGGGCTCGTGGAAGAGAGCTCGCATCAACGGTGTTTCCCTGCTCCGCATCGCAACCATCTCCCTCTGGCTTTGAGACTGAGCCCAGGCAGCTGGGAGGGATTCGCATCTCGAATAAGGAGAGGGAACAGAGGATCACCAACCGCCTGTGCCTCTATTGCGGAGTTGCTGGACATTTTGTTATTTCATGTCCAGTAAGAGGCCAGAGCCCATCAGTAAGCGGAGGGCTACTGGTGAGCGCTACTACTCAGGCCCCTTCATCTAGATCTTGTACTACTATGTCGGTCCATCTACGCTGGACCGGTTCGGGTGCTACATGCAGTGCTTTGATTGACTCTGGGGCTGAGGGTTGTTTCATGGACGAAGCATGGGCTCGGAAACATAACATTCCTTTCAGACCGTTAGACAGGCCTACGCCCATGTTTGCCTTAGATGGTAGTCATCTTCCCAGTATCAAATTTGAGACACTACCTTTAACTCTCACAGTATCTGGTAACCACAGTGAGACTATGTCTTTTTGATTTTCCGTTCACCGTTTACACCTGTTGTTTTGGGTCACCCCTGGCTTGTATGTCATAATCCTTCTATTAATTGGTCTAGTAATTCTATCCTATCCTGGAACGTTTCTTGTCATGTGAAGTGTTTAATGTCTGCCATCCCTCCCATTTCTTCTGTCCCTACTTCTCAGGAGGAACCTGGCGATTTGACAGGAGTGCCGGAGGAATATCATGATCTGCGCACGGTCTTCAGTCGGTCCCGAGCCAACTCCCTTCCTCCTCACCGGTCGTATGATTGTAGTATTGATCTCCTTCCAGGGACCACGCCTCCTCGAGGTAGACTATACTCTCTGTCGGCTCCCGAACGTAAGGCTCTCGAGGATTATTTGTCTGTGTCTCTTGACGCCGGTACCATAGTGCCTTCTTCTTCTCCGGCCGGGCGGGGTTCTTTTTGTTAAGAAGAAGGACGGTACTCTGCGCCCCTGCGTGGATTATCGAGGGCTGAATGACATAACGGTTAAGAATCGTTATCCGCTTCCCCTTATGTCATCAGTCTTCGAGATTCTGCAGGGAGCCAGGTGCTTTACTAAGTTGGACCTTCGTAACGCTTACCATCTCGTGCGCATCAGAGAGGGGGACGAGTGGAAAACGGCGTTTAACACTCCGTTAGGGCATTTTGAGTACCGGGTTCTGCCGTTCGGTCTCGCCAATGCGCCAGCTGTTTTTCAGGCATTAGTTAATGATGTTCTGAGAGACATGCTGAACATTTTTGTTTTTGTCTATCTTGACGATATCCTGATTTTTCTCCGTCACTCGAGATTCATGTTCAGCACGTTCGACGTGTTCTACAGCGCCTTTTAGAGAATTGTCTCTACGTAAAGGCTGAGAAGTGCTCTTTTCATGTCTCCTCCGTTACTTTTCTCGGTTCCGTTATTTCCGCTGAAGGCATTCAGATGGATTCCGCTAAGGTCCAAGCTGTCAGTGATTGGCCCGTTCCAAGGTCACGTGTCGAGTTGCAGCGCTTTTTTAGGTTTCGCTAATTTCTATCGGCGTTTCATTCGTAATTTCGGTCAAGTTGCTGCCCCTCTCACAGCTCTTACTTCTGTCAAGACGTGTTTTAAGTGGTCCGGTTCCGCCCAGGGAGCTTTTGATCTTCTAAAAGAACGTTTTACGTCCGCTCCTATCCTCGTTACTCCTGACGTCACTAGACAATTCATTGTCGAGGTTGGCCCTTCAGAGGTAGGCGTGGGAGCCATTCTATCCCAGCGCTTCCAGTCTGACGATAAGGTTCATCCGTGCGCTTATTTTTCTCATCGCCTGTCGCCATCTGAGCGCAACTATGATGTGGGTAACCGTGAACTGCTCGCCATCCGCTTAGCCCTAGGCGAATGGCGACAGTGGTTGGAGGGCGACCGTTCCTTTTGTCGTTTGGACAGACCATAAGAACCTTGAGTACATCCGTTCTGCCAAACGACTTAATGCCCGTCAAGCTCGTTGGGCGTTGTTTTTCGCTCGTTTCGAGTTTGTGATTTCTTACCGTCCGGGTAGCAAGAACACCAAGCCTGATGCCTTATCCCGTCTGTTTAGTTCTTCTGTGGCTTCTACTGATCCCGAGGGGATTCTTCCTTATGGGCGTGTTGTCGGGTTGACAGTCTGGGGAATTGAAAGACAGGTTAAGCAAGCACTCACGCACACTGCGTCGCCGCGCGCTTGTCCTAGTAACCTCCTTTTCGTTCCTGTTTCCACTCGTCTGGCTGTTCTTCAGTGGGCTCACTCTGCCAAGTTAGCTGGTCATCCCGGTGTTCGAGGCACTCTTGCGTCTATTCGCCAGCGCTTTTGGTGGCCGACTCAAGAGCGTGACACGCGCCGTTTCGTGGCTGCGTGTTCAGACTGCGCGCAGAAGAAGTCTGGTAATTTTTTTTTCTGCTTCTGCTCCTGGTCTTGCTGGGTCTCAGTCTGTTCCCTGCCATCGCATCTCTCCTGTTCTTGTCCCTGCCCTTGCTGTGTCTCAGTCTGTCCCTAGTTCTCATTTTTTTTTTAGAGTAGTACCCTAGTTTCCCTTTTTATCGTTTTTCGTTACGGTCCTGAGGAGAGGAGTTGGGTTCTTTCTCGGGACGTGCTGGACCGTTTGATCTATGATTTCCTCCGTTGCCGCCAGTGTTCCTCCTCGAGAGCGCCAGGAGGCGCTCGGTGAGTGGGGGGGTACTGTCATGTTTGTCATTTATTATCTTGTCTTGTCCCTGTGCTTCCCATTCTATTCGTTTCCCTCTGCTGGTCTTATTTGGTTCTTTCCCTCCTTCTAGCCCTCTCTCTCCCCCTCCCTCTCTCACTCTCTCGCTCTCTCTTCTCTCTATCGTTCCGTTCCTGCTCCCAGCTGTTCCTATTCCCCTAATCATCATTTAGTCTTTCCACACCTGTTCCCGATCCTTTCCCCTGATTAGACTCCCTATTTATTCCTTTGTGATCCGTTCCTGTTCCGTCGGTTCCTTGTTTTGTATTCCATGCTGTGATTGCGTTTCGCCCTGTCCTGTCGTGTTTTTTGCCGTGATTGTGTATCACCCTGTCCTGTCGTGTTTTGTGCCTTCTTCAGACGCTGCGTGTGAGCAGGTGTCACAGTCGACTACGGCCTGCGCCTACCCGAAGCGACCTGCAGTCTGTGGCCGCTTCTCCAGTTGTTTTCCCCTCTACTATCTAGAGGATTTCAGTTATTCGGTTTTGAGCATTAATAAACTCTGTTTCTGTTAAGTCGCGTTTGGGTCCTCCTTCACCTGCATGACATCCTAACCTCCTGCCAAATGTGTGTCTGCTGCTGGCTAACGCCTCTGTCCTGAATCAAGCACCAGTTAGCCTTGAGCTAGCCTCGAGCTAAGCCAATCTCCCGGCTAGCCGAAGAGGTATACCCGGTAATTCGGGGGGCTACAATAGCTCGTTTGCCAATTGGTCTGGACCCTTCATTGACGATGGGGAGCCCTGTGTCATGCCCGGGGTGTAGTGGAGGAAGAAGTCAGACGCAGGAAACAGAGAGCTCAGAGTAGTGCTACTTCTTTATTCACCACACAGGTGAAAACGACGCCACTCAAACAAATGCCCCAAAACACAGGGGAACAAAACAGTCCAGAATAACACACGTACACAAACAACCGTGACTTACAGGCGTGTACACGAGTACACATAAAACAATCCCATACACACAGCAGGTGGGCCGGCTGGATAATAAAGCCCAACTAACTAACCTAACTAAACACAGGTGTAACTATTAAACAAACAAGCAGGGGGAGAAAAAGATCAGTGGCAGCTAGTAGGCCGGTGACGACGACCGCCGAGCGCCACCCCAACAGGAAGGGGAGCCACCTTCAGTAGGAGTCGTGACAGTACTCCCCCCGACGTGCGGCTACCACAACGCGCCGACACCGGCCTCTCTGGCAACCCAGAGGGCGAGGTGCAGGGCGATCCGGATGGAGGCGATGGAAATCCCTCAACATTGACGGATCCAAAATGTCCCCCACCGGTACCCAGCACCTCTCCTCCAGACCGTACCCCTCCCAGTCCACGAGGTACCGCAGGCCCCCCACCCGACGTCTCGAGTCCAGAATGGCCTGTATTGTGTACACCGGGGACCCTTCGATGTCCAGAGGCGGAGGAGGGACCTCCGGTACCTCACCGTCCTGCAGGGGACCAGCTACCACCGGCCTGAGGGGAGACAAATGAAATGAGGGGTTAATACGATAATAGGAAGGGAGTTGTAATCGATAACACACCTCGTTTATTCTCTTCAGGACTTTGAACGGCCCTACACACTGCGGCCCCAGTTTCCAGCAGGGCAAGCGGAGGGGTAGGTTTTGGGTCGAGAGCCAGACCCTGTCCCCCGGTACAAACACGGGGGCGTCACTGCGGTGGAGGTCAGCACTCCTCTTCTGCCGTCCACTGGCTTGCTGAGGGATTCATCATTGTCAAACACTCCCTGAAACACTTCAACGAGCAGGCCTTTCCAATCGACCTGGCCCGGGTATCCTGGAAGGATACTGACCTCATCCCGTCAGTAGAGGATGCCTGGTTGCTCTTTAAAAGTGCTTTCCTACTTTCCTTTTAAATAAGCATGCCCCATTCAAAAAAAGTAGAACAAGGAACAGATATAGCCATTGGTTCAATCCAGACTTGACTGCCCTTGACCAGCACAAAAACATCCTGTGGCATATTGTATTACCATTGAAGAGCCCCTGCCATATGCAACCTTTCCTGGAAGTCAGGAAACAATATACTCAGTCAGTTAGGAAAGCTAAGGCTAGCTTTTTCAAACAGAAAATTTCATCTTCTAGAACTAATTCCAAAACGTTTTGGGACACAGTAAAGTCCATGGAGAACAAGAGCACCTCCTCCCAGCTGGCCACTGCACCCAAATCCAGATAGCTGATGTTCTGAAAGACTTGCACAATCTGGATCCCTATAAATCAGCTGGGCTAGACAATCTGGACCCTATTTTTCTAAGATTATCAGCCGAAATTTTTGAAACCCCTATTACTAGCCTATTTAACCTCTCTTTCTTATCTAAAGATTGGAAAGCTGCCATGGTCATCCCCTCTTCCATACTATTACAGACCTATATAAATCCTGCCCTGCTTTTCTAATGTCTTCGAAAGCCAATTTATTAACAAACAGATCACAGAACATTTAGACTAACACCATACTTTCTCCACTAAGCAATCTGGTTACCGAGCTGGTCATGGGTGCACCTCAGCCAAGGTCCTAAAATACAGTACTGGGCAGCTGTTTTCATCGGCCTGGCCACCACATTCTTATCGACAGACTCAATTGCCTTTGTTTCTCAAATGACTGCCTCGCCTGGTTCACCAACTACTTCTCAGATACAGTTCAGTGTGTCAAATCGGAGGGCCCATTGTCTGGACCTCTGGCAGTCTCTATATATCAAAGATGACGCTCTTGCTGCTGGTGATTCTCTGATCCACCTCTACGCAGACGACACCATTCTGTATACATATGACTCTTCCTTGGACACTGTTAACAAACCTCCAAACCACCTTCAACGCCATACAACACTCCTTCCGTGTCCTCCAACTGCTCTTAAATTATAGTAAAACTAAATGCATGCTCTTCAACCGATCGCTGCCCACACCTGCCCGCCCGTCTATCATCACCACTCTGGACGGTTCTGACTTAAAATATGTGGATAGCTACAAATACCTAGGTGTCTGGTTAGACTGTAA
This sequence comes from Oncorhynchus gorbuscha, assembly GCF_021184085.1. Lineage (NCBI taxonomy): Eukaryota > Metazoa > Chordata > Actinopteri > Salmoniformes > Salmonidae > Oncorhynchus > Oncorhynchus gorbuscha. The sequence continues at coordinate 12,380 of NW_025750415.1, read as the reverse complement.
ACTCTTCATCCAGACTCATTTTAAGCATCTCCAATCCAAAATTAAATCTAGAATTGGCTTCCTATTTCGCAGGAAAGCATCCTTCACTCATGCTGCCAAACAGTCTTTGCTAGGTAAAGCTCCACCTTATCTCAGCTCACTGGTCACCATAGCAACACCCACCGGTAGCACGCGCTCCAGCAGGTATATTTCACTGGTCATCCCCAAAGCCAACACCTCCTTTGGCCGCCTTTCCTTCCAGTTCTATGCTGCCAATGACTGGAACAAATTAGAAATCCAATATGGATGGTGTTAAGAGATAGATGGGGAGGGGCTGAATGGAGCTGAAGGTTGTGACTAATAACAGTAAGTTAACTAATGTAAAATATACTGTGTCCGTAAAATGTATATAGGTTCAGAACTTTTGTGAAATAGCACAGTTTGAAAGATATGGCAAATAGAAATCGAACTGAATGGACATCAGAAATAGATGAAAGAGGTTGAGGGTAGAGGAAGGATATCAGAAATAGATGAAAGAGGTTGAGGGTAGAGGAATGATATCAGAAATAGACAAAAGAGGTTGAGGGTAGAGGAAGGATATCAGAAATAGACGAAAGAGGTTGAGGGTAGAAGGATACCAGCAATAGATGAAAGAGGTTGAGGGTAGAGGAAGGATATCAGAAATAGACGAAAGAGGTTGAGGGTAGAGGAAGGATATCAGAAATAGACGAAAGAGGTTGAGGGTAGAGGAAGGATATCAGAAATAGACAAAAGAGGTTGAGGGTAGAGGAAGGATATCAGAAATAGACAAAAGAGGTTGAGGGTAGAGGAAGGATATCAGAAATAGATGAAAGAGGTTGAGGGTAGAGGAAGGATATCAGAAATAGATGAAAGAGGTTGAGGGTGGAGGAAGGATATCAGAAATAGACAAAAGAGGTTGAGGGTAGAGGAAGGATATCAGAAATAGACAAAAGAGGTTGAGGGTAGAGGAAGGATATCAGAAATAGATGAAAGAGGTTGAGGGTAGAAGAAGGATACCAGCAATAGATGAAAGAGGTTGAGGGTAGAGGAAGGACATCAGAAATAGATGAAAGAGGTTGAGGGTGGCGGAAGGATATTAGAAATAGATGAAAGAGGTTGAGGGTAGAGGAAGGATATCAGAAATAGATGAAAGAGGTTGAGGGTAGAGGAAGGATATCAGAAATAGATGAAAGAGGTTGAGGGTGGAGGAAGGATATCAGAAATAGATGAAAGAGGTTGAGGGTAGAAGAAGGATACCAGCAATAGATGAAAGAGGTTGAGGGTAGAGGAAGGACATCAGAAATAGATGAAAGAGGTTGAGGGTAGAGAAAGGACAGGAGTAAAAACAAACAAAATAGAGCTATTGTAAAATATACTGTGTCCATAAAATGAAAATGGAATGTATGAGCTGGAAGTAGAAGCCGAAGCATTGTTGTTCAATCGTTTACTCCAATTAGGGGACGGGTCATAGGGTTATACAGTACCAGTCAAAAGTTTGGACACACTTACTCATTCAAGGTTTTTTTATATTTTTTTTTACTATTTTCTACATTGTAGAATAATATTGAACACAAAAAAACTATGAAATAACACATAGGGAATCAGGTACAAACCAAAAAAGGTGTTAAACAAATCAAAATCTATTTTATGTTTGAGATTCTTCAAAGTAGCCACCCTTTGCCTTGATGACAGCTTTGCACACTCTTGGCATTCTCTCAACCCGCTTCATGGGGTAGCCACTTGGAATGCATTTCAATTAACAGGTGTGCCTTGTTAAAAGTTAATTTGTGGAATTTTTTTCCTTCTTAATGCGTTTGAGAAAATCAGTTTTGTTGTGACATGGTAGGCGTGGTATACAGAAGATAGCCTTATTTGGTAAAATACCAAGCCCATATTATGGCAAGAACAGTTCAAATAAGCAAAACGTTTTTTCAAGTGCAGTCACAAAAACCATCAAGCTCTATGATGAAACTGGCTCTCATGAGGACCGCCACAGGAAAGGGAAACCCAGAGTTACCTCTTCTGCAGAGGATAAGTTCATTAGAGTTATCTGCACCTCAGATTGCAGCTCAAATAAATCAGGTGCATGAGATGACCTGGCCTCCACAATCACACGACCTCAACACAACTGAAATGTTTTGGGGAGAGTTGGACTGCAGAGTGAAGGAAAAGCAGCCAACAAGTGCTCAGCATATGTGGGAACTCCTTTAAGACTTTTGGAAACGCATTCCAGTTGATTATTGTGTTGTTTAAAATGAACATGAACTTGTTTTCTTTGCATTACTCGAGGTCTGAGGTTTTTGTTATTTTGACCAGTTGTCATTTTCTGCAAATAAATGCTCTAAATGACAATATTTTTATTTGGAATTTGGGAGAAATGTTGTCAGTAGTTTATAGAATAAAACAAAAATGTTCCTTTTACCAAAACATAAATAGTAAACCCAGAGTAAACTTTTCTAAAAACCTGTTTTTGCTTTGTCATTATGGGGTATTGTGTGTAGATTGATCAGGGGGAAAAAAAACAATATATTTTAAAATAAGGCTGCAATGTATCAAAATGTCAAGGGGTTGGAATACTTTCCAAATGCACTGTACACCAATAGTTGGTCTTTGATAGCCCTTACGTGCAAATATAAATACTTGTATGTATACGTAGAGAGAAGTGTGGACTAAAGAGGGAAGCAGAAAGGGTGAGAGACATTTTTCAGACAAACTGATCCAGAGCAACACACGGTTTTAGTTCCTTGCTCAAGGGAACATTGAGACATTTTTCACATAGCCAGCTCAGGGATTTGAACCAGTGACCTTTAAGTTACCGGCCTGATGCACTTAAGCACTAGGCTGTTGCATGGCTATAGAGAAGGAGAGAAAGATAAAGCCCTTAAATGTAACTTTAAATTGAGAGAGTAAGTTTAAAAGAGAGAGAGAGAGAGAGAGAGAGAGAGAGAGAGAGAGAGAGAGAGAGAGAGAGAGAGAGAGAGAGAGAGAGAGAGAGAGAGAGAGAGAGAGAGAGAGAGAGAGAGAGACTTAAGTAAGGGTGGAACAGAACAGAACAGCAGTAGAGGGACACTAAATTGCAGAAGCTTAAATGGAGGTACTCCATCTTAAAAGTCCTCCTTTACCCCTCCATCTTGCCCTCATCCCTCCATACTCTCTCCTTTCATCACTCCATTCCGCTATCAAATGACTCCACTTAGACCTCCCTGCTCACCTCCCTCCTTCCATCACTCCTGCTCACACCTCCTACCTTCACCCCTTCTTCCTTCCATTATCCATATTCCTTCTCAGCACTGCAAGTCTCTCCGTTTTTCTATATTCCCTCAACTACTTACCGCCCATTCCACCCCGTCCCCCACACTCGTACCCCTCGTCCGCTCACTCCCTCACCCTCTCTCCTCCAACCCCCTGCCCATGTGCTGCCTCCATAAATCAGGTCCTAGAGATAGTTTTAATGGGTTTTTAATGAGCCTAATGTTTTGTGTTTTAATGAACTTATTACATCAGCTTGAATCATTTTAGAGGAATGAAAAATTATGGAGAAATGGCCCACATTAATTTAATTTACTGCTCAATCTGCCTGCCCAGCTAGCCAGGGGTAGAGCAGAGGAGAGAGAGGAGAGACAGGAGGAGAGAAAGGAGGAGAGAGAGAGGATAGAGATAGGAGGGAAGAAGAGAAAGGGAGGAGAAGAGAGGGGAAGGGAGATACGAATGAGGTGCAGGAGTAGAAGAAGGAGGCTGAAGAGAAGGATGAGAGATAAGAATAGAAGGAAGAGGAGAAGAGAAGGAAACAAGTGAAGAGGGAGGAGGTGAGGAGGAGGGGAAAAGAAAGAGAAGAGTAAACAAAGACGTCTCCCAACCTGGAGATGTCATTCTCTCTCTCCACACTGGTAGGAGGAGACGTCATTTTCTCTCTCCACACTGGTAGGAGGAGACGTCATTTTCTCTCTCCACACTGGTAGGAGGAGACGTCATTCTCTCTCTCCTGACTGGTAGGAGGAGATGTCGTTCTCTCTCTCCAGACTGGTAGGTGGAGATGTCGTTCTCTCTCTCCAGGCTGGTAGGTGGAGATGTCGTTCTCTCTCTCCAGACTGGTAGAGGGAGACGTCATTCTCTCTCTCCTGACTGGTAGGAGGAGATGTCGTTCTCTCTCTCCAGACTGGTAGAGGGAGACGTCGTTCTCTCTCTCCAGACTGGTAGAGGGAGACGTCATTCTCTCTCTCCAGACTGGTAGAGGGAGACGTCATTCTCTCTTTCCTGACTAGTAGGTGGAGACGTCATTCTCTCTCTCCTGACTGGTAGGAGGAGACGTCATTCTCTCTCTCCAGACTGGTAGGAGGAGACGTCATTCTCTCTCTCCTGACTGGTAGGAGGAGACATCATTCTTTCTCTCCTGACTGGTAGGTGGAGACGTCGTTCTTTCTCTCCTGACTGGTAGGTGGAGACGTCGTTCTTTCTCTCCTGACTGGTAGGAGGAGACGTCGTTCTCTCTCTCCTGACTGGTAGGTGGAGACGTCGTTCTTTCTCTCCTGACTGGTAGGAGGAGACGTCATTCTCTCTCTCCTGACTGGTAGGAGGAGACGTCGTTCTCTCTCTCCTGACTGGTAGGAGGAGATGTCGTTCTCTCTCCTGACTGGTAGGAGGAGACGTCATTCTCAGTCTCTTGACTGGTAGGAGGAGACGTCATTCTCTCTCTCCAGACTGGTAGGAGGAGACGTCTTTCTCTCTTTACAGACTGGTAGGTGGAGATGTCGTTCTTTCTCTCCTGACTGGTAGGAGGAGACGTCGTTCTCTCTTTCCAGACTGGTAGGACAAGACGTCAGTCTCTCTCTCCTGACTGCTAGGAGGAGATGTCTTTCTCTCTTTCCAGACTGGTAGGAGAAGACCTCATTCTCTCTCTCCTGACTGGTAAGAGAAGACGTCATTCTCTCTCTCTAGACTGGTAAGAGAAGACGTCATTCTCAATCTCCAGACTGGTAGGAGGAGATGTCATTCTCTCTCTCCAGACTGGTAAGTGGAGACATCATTCTCTCTCTCCAGACTGGTAGGAGGAGACGTCATTCTCAATCTCCAGACTGGTAAGAGAAGACGTCATTCTCTCTCTCCAGACTGGAAGGAGGAGACGTCGTTCTCTCTCTCCTGACTGGTAGGATATGTCGTTCTCCCTCTCCTGACTGGTAGGTGGAGACGTCATTCTCCCTCTCCAGACTGGTAGGAGGAGACGTCGTTCTCTCTCTCCTGACTGGTAGGAGGAGACGTCATTCTCTCTCTCCAGACTGGTAGGAGGAGACATCATTCTCAATCTCCAGACTGTTAGGAGACGTCATTCTCTCTCTCCAGACTGGTAGGAGGAGACGTCGTTCTCTCTCTCCAGACTGTTGGAGCTAAATGGTTGTAATTTACGAGGCTACGCTGCAGGGTTGTTGGTTAGTCTTGTCTCCAGTTAGAGCTCTTTGTAAGGATCTCATGATGCTCTCACAAAGACACAGAGAAAGGTACACACACACATAGAGAAAGGTACACATACACACGCTCACACACACTCACCTGGAGAAAGGTACACACACACAGAGAGAATGGTAAACACACTCACACAGAGAAAGGTACACACACTCACACACACTCACACGGAGAAAGGTACACACACACACTCACACAGAGAAAGGTACACACACACACACATAGAGAAAGGTGTACACACACATGCACACACGCACTCACAAGCAGAACGGTACACACACACGAACACAGAGAAAGGTACACACACACACACACTCACAAAGAGAAAGGCACACACACATACATAGGCACATGCATCAAATCAAATTTATTTTATATAGCCCTTTGTACATCAGCTGATATCTCAAAGTGCTGTACAGAAACCCAGCCTAAAACCCCAAACAGCAAGCAATGCAGGTGTAGAAGCATGGTGGCTAGGAAAAACTCCCTAGAAAGGCCAAAACCTAGGAAGAAACCTAGAGAGGAACCAGGCTATGTTCAAATGTTCATACATGACCAGCATGGTCATATAATAATAAGGCAGAACAGTTGAAACTGGAGCAGAAGCACAGCCAGGTGGACTGGGGACAGCACGGAGTCATCATGTCAGGTAGTCCTGGGGGTGGTCCTAGGGCTCAGGTCCTCCGAGAGAGAGAAAGAAAGAGAAAGAGAGAATTAGAAGAGAAAGCACACTAAATTCACACAGGACACCGAATAGGACAGGAGAAGTACTCCAGATATAACAAACTGACCCTAGCCCCCCGACACATAAACTACTGCAGCATAAATACTGGAGGCTGAGACAGTAGGGGTCAGGAGACACTGTGGCCCCATCCGAGGACACCCCCGGACAGGGCCAAACAGGAAGGATATAACCCCACCCACTTTGCCAAGGCACAGCCCCCACACCACTAGAGGGATATCTTCAACCACCAGCCTACCATCCTGAGACCTGACTGCCCTCGACCAGCACAAAAACATCCTGTGGCGGACTGCAATAGCATCAAATAGTATGCAACTGTTCAGGGAAGTCAGGAACCAATACACGCAGTCAGTCAGGAAAGCAAAGACCAGCTTTTTCAAGCAGAAATTTGGATTTGGTGGTAGGAATGCCTATCCAATAAACTGTGCCTATGGTGTCAGATTGCAAGCAGCAAATACCAGCTTTTTCAAGCAGAAATTTGCATCCTGTAGCTCCAAAAGTTCTGGGACACTGTAAAGTCCATGGAGAACAAGATCTGCCCACTGCACTGAGGCTAGGTAACACGGTCACCACCGATAAATCCATGATAATCGAAAACTTCAACAAGCATTTCTCAATGGCTGGCCATGGCTTCCTCCTGGCTACTCCAACCTCGGCCAACAGCTCCACCCCCCTCCCCACCCCCACACCCCCGCAGCTACTCGCCCAAGCCTTCCCAGCTTCTCCTTTACCCAAATACAGATAGCAGATGTTCTGGAAGAGCTGCAAAACCTGGACCCATACAAACCTGCTGGGCTTGACAATCTGGACCCTCTATTTCTGAAACTGTCCGCCGCCATTGTCGCAACCCCTATTTACCAGCCTGTTCAAACTCTCTTTCGTATCATCGGAGATCCCTAAGGATTGGACAGCTGGCGCAGTCATCCCCCTCTTCAAAGGGTTAGACACTCTGGACCCAAACTGTTACAGACCTATATCCCTCCTGCCCTGCCTATCTAAGGTCTTCGAAAGCCAAGTCAACAAAGAGATCACTGACCATCTCAAATCCCATTGTACCTTCTCTGCTCTGCAATCCGGTTTCCGAGCCGGTCACGGGTTCACCTCAGCCACGCTCAAGGTACTAAACGATACCATAACAGCCATCAATAAAAGACAGTACTGTGCAGCCGTCTTCATCGACCTGGCCAAGGCTTTCGACTCTGTCAATCACCATATTCTTATCGGCAGACTCATAGCCTGGTTCACCAACTACTTTGCAGACAGAGTTCAGTGTGTCAAATCGGAGGGCATGTTGTCCGGTACTCTGGCAGCCTCTATGGGGGTACCACAGGGTTAAATTCTCGGCTGACTCTTTTCTCTGTATATATCAATGATGTTGCTCTTGCTGTGGGCGATTCCCTGATCCACCTCAACGCAGACGACACCATTCTGTATACTTCTGGCCCTTCCTTGGACACTGTGCTATCTAACCTCCAAACTAGCTTCAATGCCATACAACACTCCTTCCGTGGCCTCCAACTGCTCTAAAACGCTATTAAAACCAAATGCATGCTTTTCAACCATTCGCTGCCTGCACCCGCATGCCCGACTAGCATCACCACCCTGGATGGTTCCGACCTAGAATATGTGGACATCTATAAGTACCTAGGTGCCTGGCTAGACTGTAAACTCTCCTTCCAGACTCATATCAAACATCTCCAATCATATTATTGTTGTTAATATGATTTTGAGTGTCTCTTGGCGTGTGTGACGGATGCCCGTGTCCCTAGCGGAGATCTCAGCTGACCCGTATCCGCCTTAACGCTAACTGGAAGAGGGAATTATGGGAAGGGGGTGGGACGGCCACGCCCTTACGGCTGACAGGGCAGTCAGTGACCGAGCTGTCTCACGGACATTTACACCATTACACCACACACATACAAACACGCAGACACACACACACACACACACACACACACACACACACACACACACACACACACACAAACATGCAGACACACACACACTTTCGCCATCTTCCTTCTTTCCCGCTCTACTTTTCGTTTTCTCCTTTTCTTTCTCTATCTTCCTCCTTTCCTTAATCTAGTTTGTTTCTTTCACTCCCTCTTGTCTGCTGGTTTATCTCTCATGTTCACTTTCCCTCTTTTCCTTCCTTATTTGTTTCTCATTTAATATATCCTTTCATCCTGTCGGGCTATTTTTACAAATAATTGCATTTCCATCCTTCTCGCTTTCTCACTCTCTCTACCCATCTTCCACTCAACCTGTCTCTTTCTGTCGTGACTTGTCACAAACTCCAAACTTCGGTTGAGTCATCATATAACCCCAGACAAGACAGATCCACACTTCCATCACCATCTAACAACGACAGGTACAGTATGTCTACATTTAGTTTGTTATATAATGACAGGATCAGTGAAGGTCTTGAGATATTTTCTGACATGTCACATCAGAGAGAGCGAAAGAGAGAGAGCGAGAGAGACGGAGAGATTGAAAGAGAGCTGGAGAGAGAGTGAGAGAGTGAAAGAGAGCAAGAGAGAGTGACAGAGAGAACAAGAGAGAGAGAGAGACGAAAGAGAGCGAGAGAGAGAGAGATGGTGAAATAGGTAGAGAGAGAGGAGGGCGACCAAAGCCACATAGCATACAGGTAATTATGGAAACCCTCTGCTACCTTCCTCCAGACCCTCCACTCTCCCCAGTCAGCGGTCAGGTCCAGCCCAGGAGAGTGAGTCTGAGACAGGCCTGATTCCTAGATACCTCCCTCGAGGGTCTGGTCGTGTAATTGACCAGCTTTGGGGAGTGACAGCTTTGACAGGTTCCTAAATAAGACCAGCCAGTTTTTCCCAGCCTGCTCTCACAGGGCAAAGTTAGCTTAAAGTGGCAATCTGCAGTTCAAACAACAACAAAACGACTACCCCACCACTGTTTTGGAAAAACAGTTGAGGGATGGAGAATTGAAACCACACTTAAATGCAAAGACGAGGCAATGGATGCCTGAGTGACCATCAAACTGATCGTTTATGTTTTTGAGTCAATAGGGTCAAACAAGCTCATATTTTGTGTTGACCAAAGCTCAATAAGCATTTATTAATTATATTTTTAAATAATCATTTGGTGTATCATTAATTTAAAAGTCCACAAATGGATCTAACAATTGCAGATCGCCCCTTTAACTCCACCCCCGGGGGAGAATGACATATACAGGACCCGACACACCTACTCATTTTTACGATTTTCTACATTGTAGAATAATAGTGAAGACATCAAAACTATGAAATAACACATATGGAATCATGTTGTAACCACAAAAGAATTAAACAAATCTAAATATATTTTATTTTTGAGAATCTTCATAGTAGCCACCCTTTGCCTTGATGACAGCTTTGCACACTCTTGGCATTCTCTCAACCAGCTTCACCTGGAATACTTTTCCAACAGTCTAGAAGGAGTTTGCACATATGCTGAGCACTTGTTGGCTGCATATGGCTACCACTGCAGTATGCTGTGGTAGCCATGCTGGTTAAGTGTGCCTTGAATTCTAATTAAATAACCAACATTGTTACCAGCAAAGCAATTTGACCATGAGGGCCTGATTCACGCAGTATGCTCTGAACAGCTGATGTTGAGATGTGTCTGTTACTTGAACTCTGTGAAGCATTTATTTGGGCTGCAATTTCTGAGGCTCGTAACTCTAATGAACTTATCCTCTGCAGCAGAGGTAACTCTGGGTCTTCATTTCCTGTGGCGCTTCTCATGAGAGCCAGTTTCATCATAACGCTTGATAGGTTTTGCGACTGCACTTGAAAAAAAAGTTCTTGACATTTTCCGGACTGACTGAACTTCATGTCTTAAAGTAAAGATGGTCTGTAATTTCTCTTTGCTTATTTGATATGTTCTTGCTATAATATGGACTTGGTCTTTTTCCAAATAGGGCTAACTTCTGTAAACCAGCCCTACCTTGTCACAACACAACTGATTGGATCAAATGAAGGAAAGAAATTCCACAAATGTAGATTTAACATGGCACACCTGTTAATTGAAATGCATTCCAGGTGACTCCCTCATGAAGCTAGTTGAGAGAATGCCAAGAGTGTGCAAAGCTGTCATCAAGGCAAAGGGTGGCTACTTTGAAGAATATAAAATATTAAGACTTTTTTGGTTAAAACATGATTCCATATGTGTTATTTCATAGTTTTGATGTCTTAACTATTATTTTACAATGCAGAAAATAGTAAAAATAAAGAACAACCATTGAATGAGTAGGTGTGTTCAAGCTTTTGACTGGCACTGTATATACTGTATGCATATACTGTATATATAATGGCTTTATATAGCACCTTCCTACCAACTGAGGTACTCAAAGCGCTTTAAAAAGTAAGGGGCAAACTCACCTCATCTGCTAAAGATTGATATATGCCAATTTCGAATGAGGGGATGATTAGGTGGCCATGATGGAATGGTACCGGGTTGGGAATTTAGCGATGACACCGGAGTTAACACCCCTACTCTTCCGATAAGTGTCATGATATTTTTAGTGACCACAGAGAGTGTGTACAGCCCTTTAACAACCCATTCTGAAGGACGGCACACTGCAAAGGGCAATGTCCCCTTCACTGCCCTAGGATCTCCTTAGACCAGAGGGAATAGTGCACCCTACTGGCATTCCAAAACCACTTCCATCAGCTTCTGGTCTCCCATCCAGGACCAACCCTGCATACGGTAGCTTCAGAGGCAAGGAAGCAGTGGGATGCTGCTGGCAAATGTATTGCTGGAAACGATTGTAAATCAAGATTGTAAAGGTTCTGAATGAACCTGAAACAGCCTTAAATGCTTGCAAAAATGCCTTCCTCTCCTCTCTCCTCTCCCACACCCTCTCCCTCTCCCACACCCTCTCCTTCTCCCTCTCTCTCTCCCTCTCCTTCTCCCCTTCTCTCGTCTCCCCCGCTACACAGACACTTGCAGATAGACGGGCCACAGTCAGTTTCACACCATTTATCTCCTCGAGGCTGCTGAAACCAAGGTGTGTGAGGGGGGTGAGAAAGAGAGAAAATAATAAGAAGAAAGTGAAAAGCAAAAGGGAAGAAAATGAAGTAAAACCAGGCCTGTGCCTGCAGGTGTGTGTGTGTGTGTGTGTGTGTGTGTGTGTGTGTGTGTGTGTGTGTGTGTGTGTGTGTGTGTGTGTGTGTGTGTGTGTGTGTGTGTGTGTGTGTGTGTGTGTGTGTGTGTGTGTGTGTGTGAGGCTAAGTAAGGTAGCCAGTAAATGAAGGATCGTCTGCTGGACACGACTGAGTGGTCAAATCTGATGCTACCTTGAGCCTCTTGCTCTGTAGCGTAACATTCTGGCTCTCTTTCTCTAATGGTGACTGAATACTGTCCTCTCCACGGCCAGGGCCCAGTCTACTGTGTGTGTGTGTGTGTGTGTGTGTGTGTGTGTGTGTGTGTGTGTGTGTGTGTGTGTGTGTGTGTGTGTGTGTGTGTGTGTGTGTGTGTGTGTGTGTGTGTGTGTGTGTGTCTGTGTGTATATTCATGCTTGGCAAGGTACTGCAGTATGCTACAGGATGATACTGTGGCGTCCTTATCTCCAGTGTCTACATATGCTATCATATGCCAAATATGCTTCAAACGCCACCCACGATTCAGACTTACACACACATGTGCTGCTCACATACACACACAAACACACACATGCACGCACACTCGCTCACACAGACCAATCTTTATTGAACAAGAATCCAATTACTTAACCCAGCTTCAGGTTCTCTCCCCTCCACCTTGACAAGCTGCTTTAATATCTGCTGACAGATTGGACCCAACACACATTCACACGCACACACACACACACACACACACACACACACACACACACACACACACACACACACACACACACACACACACACACACACACACACACACACACACACACACACACACACACACTGCTGACCATAATAAGGGTCTGATTAAATACAAACTGTGATGCCCATCTCTTCTTCCCTGAGCCAATGAATACCAATGAGAGACACGATGCACAACTCACACTCACACTGTGTCTGCTATTGTGTGTGTGCAGCATTATGTTTGTGTGTGTTTTAGAGTTGTATTTAAGTCACTCTACAATTACAGATGTATTTATTTTGATCACATTGTGGAACTCAAACAGAGTTTTGAGACGTGAAAC
>NW_025750414.1:0-19301 GCF_021184085.1 Oncorhynchus gorbuscha | reverse complement strand
GAGTAAACATACTATATACAGGGTCAGTACCATATTATAATGTACAGTGGATACTGGATCTATAGATGGTAGATATGTATAGGGGTCAACATACTATATACAGGGTCAGTACCATATTATAAATGTACAGGGATACTGGATCTATAGAGGTAGATATGTAGAGGGGTAAACATACATATACAGAGTCAAAATTATTATATTATAAATGTACAGGGATACTGGATTCATAGAGGCAGATACGTATAGGGGTAAAAACATACTCATATACAGAGTCAGTACCATATTATAATGTACAGGGATACTGGATCTATAGAGGTGGATATGTATAGGGTAAACATACTATATACAGGGAATAAAATTATTATAATGTACAGATACTGGATCTATAGAGGTAGATATGCAGAGGCAAACATACTATATACAGGGTCAGTACCATTATAAATGTACAGGATACTGATCTATAGAGGTAGATATGTAGAGGGGTAAACATACTATATACAGGGTCAGTACCATATTATAATGTACAGGGATACTGGATCTATAGAGGTAGATATGTATAGGGGGTAAACATACTATATACAGGGTCAGTACCATATTATAATGTACAGGGATACTGGATCTATAGAGGTAGATATGTATAGGGGTAAACATACTATATACAGGGTCAGTACCATATTATAATGTACAGATACTACATAGAGTAGATATGTATAGGGGTAAAACATACTATATACAGGGTCAGTACCATATTATAATGTACAGGGATACTGGATTCTATAGAGGTAGATATGTATAGGGGGTAAACATACTATATACAGGGTCAGTACCATATTATAATGTACAGGATACTGGATCTATAGAGGTAGATATGTATAGGGGTAAACATACTATATACAGGGTCAGTACCATATTATAATGTACAGGGATACTGGATCTATAGAGGTAGATATGTATAGGGGTAAACATACTATATACAGGGTCAGTACCATATTATAATGTACAGGGATACTGGATCTATAGAGGTAGATATGTATAGGGGTAAACATACTATATACAGGGTCAGTACCATATTATAATGTACAGGGATACTGGATCTATAGTCAGTAACAAATTATAAATGTAGATATGATATATAGGGGTAAACATACTATATACAGGGTCAGTACCATATTATAATGTACAGGGAGGTAGATACTAGGGGGATCTATAGAGGGTATTATATGTACAGGGGTAAACATACTACTATATACAGGGTCAGTACCATATTATAATGTACAGGGATACTGGATCTATAGAGGTAGATATGTATAGGGGTAAACATACTATATACAGGGTCAGTACCATATTATAATGTACAGGATACTGGATCTATAGAGGTAGATATGTATAGGGGTAAACATACTATATACAGGGTCAGTACCATATTATAATGTACAGGGATACTGGATCTATAGAGGTAGATATGTATAGGAGTAAAACATACTATATACAGGGTCAGTACCATATTATAATGTACAGGGATACTGGATCTATAGAGGTAGATATGTATAGGGGTAAACATACTATATATACAGGGTCAGTACCATATTATAATGTACAGGATACTGGATCTATAGAGGTAGATATGTATAGGGGTAAACATACTATATACAGGTCAGTACCATATTATAATGTACAGGATACTGGATCTATAGAGGTAGATATGTATAGGGGTAAACATACTATATACAGGGTCAGTACCATATTATAATGTACAGGGATACTGGATCTATAGAGGTAGATATGTATAGGGGTAAACATACTATACAGGGTCAGTACCATATTATAATGTACAGGGATACTGGATCTATAGAGGTAGATATGTATAGGGGTAAACATACTATATACAGGGTCAGTACCATATTATAATGTACAGGGATACTGGATCTATAGAGGTAGATATGTATAGGTAAACATACTATATACAGGGTCAGTACCATATTATAATGTACAGGGATACTGGATCTAGAGGTAGATATGTATAGGGGTAAAACATACTATATACAGGGTCAGTACCATATTATAATGTACAGGGATACTGGATCTATAGAGGTGGATATGTAGAGGGGTATAACAGGATACTATATACAGGTATATATGTCAGGGGTAAACATACATATTATAATATAAATGTACAGGGATACTGGATCTATAGAGGTAGATATGTATAGGGGTAAACATACTATATACAGGGTCAGTACCATATTATAATGTACAGGGATACTGGATCTATAGAGATATGTAGAGGGGTAAACATATAGATATGTATAGGGGTAAACATACTATATAAACAGGGTCAGTACCATATTATAAATGTACAGGATACTGGATCTATAGAGGTAGATATGTATAGGGGTAAACATACTATATACAGGGTCAGTACCATATTATAATGTACAGGGATACTGGATCTATAGAGGTAGATATGTATAGGGGTAAACATACTATATACAGGGTCAGTACCATATTATAATGTACAGGGATACTGGATCTATAGAGGTAGATATGTATAGGGGTAAACATACTATATACAGGGTCAGTACCATATTATAATGTACAGGGATACTGGATCTATAGAGGTAGATATGTATAGGGGTAAACATACTATATACAGGGTCAGTACCATATTATAATGCACAGGGATACTGGATATATAGAGGTAGATGTATAGGGGTAAACATACTATATACAGGGTCAGTACCATATTATAATGTACAGGGATACTGGATCTATAGAGGTAGATATGTATAGGGGTAAACATACTATATACAGGGTCAGTACCATATTATAATGTACAGGGATACTGGATCTATAGAGGTAGATATGTAGAGGGGTAAACATACTATATACAGGGTCAGTACCATATTATAATGTACAGGGATACTGGATCTATAGAGGTAGATATGTAGAGGGGTAATGTGACGAGGTGTCAGGATATATGACCAACAGAACAGCAACAGTGTATATGATGATTTTATATGAGTTGGTGTGCGTGTGTGTAGAGTCAGTATAAATGTATGTTGTGTGTGAGCAAATTATGGAGTGAGTGTTTGCCCACACTGCATGGCCGCATCCCACATGGGAACTCCGGTCAAAAGTAGTGGCGCAATAAGCACATGGGCTTTTCAGAGCTCTGCAACTTGATTGGGTATGTTTTGTTGTTCTGCACGTTTTTGAGAGAGAGAACCACACCTATAGCATATGAGAAAGCGAGAAAAATAAAGACAAATACGAGGTGTAAAGAAGGGAGAGAATCCGGAGATAGGAGAGGAACAGAAGGAGCGTGCGGTTGAGCTTTGTTGCAATAGACACACGAGGACGATTACTAGAAGAGAATCTGACAGTATTTCCGGGTCAAGGAGCAGTGCAGCGCTGGTGTACACACGTTTCTACGTGAGTCTTAAAAGTAAGTCAACTTTAATGCCGTTATTTGTAAATATGAAATGATGAAGCCTTCAGGTAGTCTTCCAGCGAATTGCTGTGTTGACCCGTTGCAAAGTGTTTTATCACCGGTGACGGGTTATTTGGCCAGCTAACATGGCAAGCTGGCTAACCCTAACACCCCATGCACACATTCATTCGATGCTGCTTGCTAGCATAACTTGACTTACATTGATCAAGCTGTTTTGTAAACTACATTATAACCTGGGCAAATAGACTGGTAGATGTTATTGTTTTGTATAACCTACCTGCGTTAACTGAACTGGATGTGTTTCATTCTGCAGACGGCTTTTCACGACGAAGTGGTTTTCGTGTCCGAGAAGACAGGAAGATACAACACGGTGGAAACGGTCTTTATTGATCAGGTAGCTAACATTAGATGAGATCACCATAAAATGAATCACTATCAAATCACACAAACAACAATCATTATCAATTGATCACCAGTCAGTGTATGTGAATCACTGATTTTTAAGACCCCTTCCTCCACATGTGCTGGGATTGGCTGACAATTTGGATAGACAACCTATGAAACATAGTACTTTAGCCAACATCTACTGTAAAAGTTTACTGTTAGTTTTTAATCCGGGCTTTATCCCCTGTAGGCTCAACGTCTGGCCCTACAGAGGGAGATAGACAAGGAGTCCCAGTCCACGGTTTCAGTCAGATCACTGGTTTGTATCTGGTTCTGTGTTGCTCGCCAAAATGACACTGGTTTGTATCTGGTTCTGTGTTGCTTGCCAAAATGACACTGGTTTGTATCTGGTTCTGTGTTGCTCGCCAAAATGACACTGGCTGCATCCCAAATGCCACCATATCCCCTATTTAGTGCACCACCTTTAAACCAGGACACATTGGGTCAGAAGAAGTGCACTATATAGAAAATAGGGTTTCATTTAGGACACACACTGTCAATATCAATATTGTGTCCATTTTAAACCGAAAATGCATTCTCTACAATGTCCTTGGAAGTGACTGCTTCTTTCAAACAGATCCATATTGTGGGATGTTTATTTTTCTCAGATGGTCCAGGCCGACACAGGCAACAGGAACGTTACCATGAAGAAGACGAACAGGAAGAGTGGGAAGGACACCCACGTTGAGGAAGAGATCTCAGAAAACACTTCCATAAACCAGGGAATAGCGAAGGAGTGAAGAAGAAAAAGAAGACGAACGTAGAGACTCTGGTAGAAGAGCAGGTTTCATCCAATGGGGAATGGGGGAATACGGAAGGAGAGCAGGAGAAACGGAAAGGAAAGAAGAAGAAGTTGTCGTCTGAGACAAACACCAACGGTGAGGAAGTCATGACTAATGGAAATGACGGGGAGGGTGTGTCAGGAGAAGCAGAAAGGTGTTAACACTGTTACAACGGAGCTGGAGACAGAACACAGTGGATTAAAGGATGAGAAAGGAGTAGTGGAAAATGGGCAGAAGCTGAAAAAAAAAAAGCTCAAAAAGAAGCTCTCTCAGGCAGAAGAGACAGAGATCAGCGTTGTCAAGGTAGAGGAAGGAGAGGTGATAGAAATAAAGAAAGGCAAGAAAGAGAAGGGAAAAACAGAGGAAGGAAAGAAGGAGAAAAAGATCCCTAAAGCTGCTGAACCAACTGAGAGTCAGGAGGGAGGAAGAGGGGAGAAGAAGAAGGAGCTGAGGCTACAGCAGCAGTACAGCAGGAGGAACAGAATAACACCAAAAAGAAGAAGAAGAAGGGAGCTGAGGCTACAGCAGCAGTACAGCAGGAGGAACAGAATAACACCAAAAAGAAGAAGAAGAAGGGAGCTGAGGCTACAGCAGCAGTACAGCAGGAGGAACAGAATAACACCAAAAAGAAGAAGAAGAAACCCAAGTCCTCCAGCAACGCTGCAGACACCACCATGGACACGGAGAGAAAGGAGGAGGGCAAGAAGAAGAAGAGAAAGGCCTCTGCACTAACAGAGGAGGAGGATGTGGTGGACAAGTGGAAGCCCAAACATATGAAAAGGGTGGATATGACAGGAGTAGTGGAACAGGTGGAGGACGGAGAGAGTGAGGGAAGGAAAAAGAAGGTGAAGAAGAGCTCTGAGGTAGAGACAGACATGGAGGACAGCACCCCTCACCAGAAAGGGAAGAAGGTTATGACGAAGGGGAAAAAGAAGATAAAGGTTGAGAGCTGCGACCCTGAATACCAGGAGGTGAGTTAAAGGGGTTAAGGGTCAGAGGTGAAGAGGTTATCAAATCATGGGTCTTCTTCAGCAGGGTACACCGTTGTGGAACGTTCAGATAGACATATATGATGTAGAATAAACATGTCTCTCTGACATGTAGAATGAGGAATCATGTCGGCTCTATTCCTGACATTTCTATCTGAAATGGTCAACAATGTTTGCTTCTGGAAGGTGGCCCTGATTCTAGAGCCATTTCAAAGGTCCTTGTTGAAAGTATTGTAAAAACCAATGCTCTGACCCGCACCCAGAATGCTGGAGGTGCCGGCTAACAGAATAGTTAAACTGTTAAATGAATATATGGATAAATAGATAAAAGTGGTGACTTTCTTACTTAATTGTTTCTACTTAAAGGTATTAAAACACTGACAGTATCAATCTGTAGTTGTCTGATATGTTGTTTTGCTCCAACCCCAGAGGACCAGACTGATGTGGTTTTCCTGTCAGAGACCAGGGAAACACCTTAGAGATCAATATTGATCAGGTAGATCGCTAACGACCCATTAGATCTGTTTGGGTCCTGGGAATCCCACTTGCCAGTCAGTCCACCAATCCAACTCTGTCACTGTGAGAAAGAGAAATGTCATTTCTTCCTGGTCTGAATTAAACATTGTATATTGATTATGTAACTATTTATGAATAAATTATGAATGCATTATATTATGCAAATGCTTATTAGTGAATGCTGTTGTTTGACTGTAGCATTGTGTTTAATCAATGACATGTTGGACACACACCAACCAATATAAATGCTGTATACTGATGAAGTAATACCCTCTGACTGTAATAATATACATGGCGCTAGAAGCATCCAAGGACGTTAAGCTGGTCTGTGTGTGGCGCTGGCTCCAGAGTAGTGCCTGGTCTGTGTGTGGCGCTGGCTCCAGAGTAGTGCCTGGTCTGTGTGTGGCGCTGGCTCCAGAGTAGTGTCTGGACTGTGTGTGGCGCTGGCTCCAGAGTAGTGCCTGGTCTGTGTGTGGCGCTGGCTCCAGAGTAGTGCCTGGTCTGTGTGTGGCGCTGGCTCCAGAGTAGTGTCTGGACTGTGTGTGGCGCTGGCTCCAGAGTAGTGTCTGGACTGTGTGTGGCGCTGGCTCCAGAGTAGTGCCTGGTCTGTGTGTGGCGCTGGCTCCAGAGTAGTGTCTGGACTGTGTGTGGCGCTGGCTCCAGAGTAGTGCCTGGTCTGTGTGTGGCGCTGGCTCCAGAGTAGTGCCTGGTCTGTGTGTGGCGCTGGCTCCAGAGTAGTGTCTGGACTGTGTGTGGCGCTGGCTCCAGAGTAGTGCCTGGTCTGTGTCAGGGATACTCCCAAGTGATTGCAAAGTGATTCTGCTGTTTTTCCAATAATCAGATATTTTGCCAATAACTGGTCAAAAAATCAAATGGGCAGCTATTGAAGCACATGTGGATTTGAGTATTTTAATTTTTTAGACTAGGAATACGGTAAATCACCAACTACATGTTATAGAGTATATGTTGTGTACTATGTAACATGGACTATAGAGTATATGTTGTGTACTATGTAACATGGACTATACAGTATATGTTGTGTACTATGTAACATGGACTATAGAGTATATGTTGTGTACTATGTAACATGGACTATACAGTATATGTTGTGTACTATGTAACATGGACTATAGAGTATATGTTGTGTACTATATAACATGGACTATAGAGTATATGTTGTGTACTATATAACATGGACTATAGAGTATATGTTGTGTACTATATAACATGGACTATAGAGTATATGTTGTGTACTATATAACATGGACTATAGAGTATATGTTGTGTACTATATAACATGGACTATAGAGTATATGTTGTGTACTATATAACATGGACTATAGAGTATATGTTGTGTACTATATAACATGGACTATAGAGTATATGTTGTGTACTATATAACATGGACTATACAGTATATGTTGTGTACTCTGTAACATGGCCTTCATATAAAACGATGGTCCTATTCCATTCCATAGGGGAGACGCCTGGCCCTGCAGAATGAGATCGACCAGAAGTCCAATCCAGTCCAACTCAAAGCAGCACCGGTACCATCGGTCAGTACTCTTATGATGTCAGGACACCAAGGTGTATCCCAAATTTGGGGTCACATACCAACTCTTCTCTGAAACAAATCATTATGTTGAATATAAATATTACAAACAGTGTTCTTCTCTTCCAGGGTTTGGGCCAGTGGGGCACTGCACAGTTTGACAGTTCTGACCAACATAGTAAGTTCCTTCGGTTGATGGGTGGCTTCAAGAAGAGCGGGCAGCCAATAGCATCGAGCGGTGCGACAGGAGGGCGGGCCAACATGGCGCTGACTAAAGACGGACAGCAGAGCTTGCAGCAAGGCCTACTGGGGGAGTTTGAGCGCGCTCAGTCGCGCCGCATGGACTTCACAGGAAGGGGGGGGCGGGACTTGGGTTCTCGGCGCCGTCCAATAAGAAGTTCTCAATTGACATCAACACAACCCGATCGGTGCGCTTCGATGATTAAGTCGGAACGGACCATTGAGTGTGTGTCTAGCATCCAAAATTGATTTGGATGAGTGTGTGTGTACCTTTTCTCTTGCAGGGTCTTGGGAGTGTCTGTCGGTGAATGTGGTGTGTATGAATGTATATACGGTACCAGTCAGTAGTTTGGACACACCTACTCATTACAGGGTTTTTCTATATTTTTACTACATTGTAGAATAATAGTGAAGAGATCAAAACTATGAAATAACACATGGAATCATGTAGTAACCAAAAAAGTGTTAAACAAATCAAAATATATTTTATATTTGAGATTCTTCAAAGTAGCCACCCTTTGCCTTGATGACAACTTTGCAAATGTATTTTGACTTTTTTTGGTTACTACATGATTCCATATGTGTGTTATTTCATAGTTTTGATGTCTTCGCTATTATTCTACAATGTAGAAAACAGTAAAAATAAAGAAATCCCGAAATGAGGTGTGTCCAAACTTTTGACTGGAAACAAAAATATAAGTGCAACAATTTTAATGATTTTAACGAGTTACAGTTATAAAGAAATCAGAAATAAATCCATTAGGCCCTAATATATAGATCTCACATGACTGGGCAGGGTGCAGCCATGGATGGGCTTGTGAGGGCATAGGCCCACCCACTGGGGAGCCAGATACAGCCAATCAGAAAAGGCTTTTCCCCACAAAAAGGTTTTATTACAGACAGAAATACTCTAGTTTCATCAGCTGGCCGGGTGGATGGTCTCAGACGATCCCGCAGGTGAAGAAGACTGAACGTCGAGGTCCTGGGCTGGCTTGGTTACACGAGGTCTGTGGTTGTGAGGCCTTTTGGACGTACTGCCAAATTCCCGAAAATGACATGAGGCGGCTTATGGTAGAGAAATGAACATTCAAATCTTTGGCAACAGCTCTGGTGGACATTCCTGCAGTCAGGATGCCAATTGCACACGCCCTCAGAACTTCATCTGTGGCATTGTGTTGTGACAAACCCGCACGTTTTAGTGGCCTTTTGTCCCCAGCACAAGGTGCACATGTGTAATGATCATGCGGTTTAATCCGCTTCTTGATATGCCACACCTGTCAGGTGGATGGATTATCTTGGCAGAGGAGAAATGCTCACTAACATGGATGTAAACGTATATGTGCACAATGAGAGAAATAACATGTGTGTGCATATGGAACATTTCTGGGATCTTTTATTTCAGCTCATGAAACATGGGACCAACACATTCATATTTTGGTTCAGTGTATTAGGAGTACTGTGTATTAGGAGTACTGTGTATTAGGAGTACTGTGTGACAAAGCTGCTGACATTGAACTGAAAGCTGCACCTATCCACCTGTGGTGTCAATGAGAGCAGAGTTGTGTGTGTGTTTCTGCCTTCTGACTGGTCCAGTATGTGATGCTTCCTGGCTGTATGATAAGGTTAGCGTCCTGAATGGCACCCTACATAGTGCACTACTTTTGACCAGTGGGCCTATGGGCCCTGTAGTGTACTACTTTTGACCAGCAGCGGGTGGGCCCTGTAGTGCACTACTTTTGACCCGCGGCCCTGTAGTGCACTACTTTTGACCCGCGGCCCTGTAGTGCACTACTTTTGACCCGCGGCCCTGTAGTGCACTACTTTTGACCCGCGGCCCTGTAGTGCACTACTTTTGACCCGCGGCCCTGTAGTGCACTACTTTTGACCCGCCGGCCCTGTAGTGCACTACTTTTGACCCGCGACCCTGTAGTGCACTACTTTGACCGCGGCCCTGTAGTGCACTACTTTTGACCCTTTGACCCTGTAGTGCACTACTTTTGACCCGCGGCCCTGTAGTGCACTACTTTTGACCAGCAGCCGGTGGGCCCTGTAGTGCACTACTTTTGACCAGCGGCCCTGTAGTGCACTACTTTTGACCCGCGGCCCTGTAGTGCACTACTTTGACCCGCGGCCCTGTAGTGCACTACTTTTGACCCGCGGCCCTGTAGTGCACTATATAGGTAATAGTCTAGTACGGTCAACTAATGCCTCAACTGAACATGACATGATAAAAACGGACAGTTGATAAGCTGTCAATTAGAGACATTTAAACAGCATAGAATTGTTTTACACACAGTCAACAAATGGACATGATGAATGATGGTCAGTTGGGGCGCTCTTATATAAAGGATTTCATTTAAAAAACAGACATCTTTAAAATGAACCTTTCTGATAAGTCGCTCTGGATAAGAGCGTCTGCTAAATGACTTAAATGTAAATAAGTAACATTGGAACAGGGTGAGGTTCATACATGATACACTTTGGTGTTCACTTTATCTGACTCTGCCTCTGCTGACAAGTACAGGAAGAAATGAGAGAGACGAAGAAACAAGAAGTATTGTTTTGAAACGACAGAAGAAACAAGAAGTATTGTTTTGAAACGACAGAAGAAACAAGAAGTATTGTTTTGAAACGACAGAAGAAACAAGAAGTATTGTTTTGAAACGACAGAAGAAACAAGAAGTATTGTTTTGAAACGACAGAAGAAACGAAGTATTGTTTTGAAACGACAGAAGAAACAACTCTTGGAGAGAACCAGACATCTCCGTTTCTCTGCCTTGGTGCAGAAAGGTCCTCCTGGTCGTATGAGTCTAACGGTGCCGCCACAAAACGACACTTTCAATTCCAGCTCTTCGCTTCAACATCCCAACTGTTAGCCATCTAAGGCCCAAACCCAAATCAAGCCCTACTCACTGGCGTGTAGGGTTCAAGGGTCCATTTGGAATTGGGCCTGTCTGTACTGGTGACTGTCACCCCAGGGCTGTGGTCTGATTCTACACCCCCCCCCCCCCCCAAAAAAAAGTGTTCACTCATTCACTACCCCTCATGGATTTAAAAGGAAAGGACTGGTGGAGATATGCTAGTAAATCCATGGGGGATACATGAGAGCACAGTTCAGGGAGAAGGGTAAGGGATCAGTAGGTGACCCCGGATGTTCTTTATTCCTGCTTCTAAAGGGCTAGTATTGTAGCCCAGTAGATTCCTCCCTCTACAACAAGGCAGCATTTCTCTCACCTGGTTCTACAAGGCTACAGTAGAGGTGCAGGCTTTTATTCCAGTCCAGCACTAACGAGACTGAGTCAGCCAATCAAGGCCCCAGTGATCAGTTGAATCAGGTGTCCTAGTGCTGGGTTGGATAAAAAATCCTGCACCTACTGTAGCCCTCCAGAACCTGGAGGGAAAAAATGCTGCCTTGCTGTAGGTTGTAGAGGGAGGAATCTACTGTTGAGGTATCCCCCCTGAACATACGGCTCTGTGTGTGTGTGTGTCAGGTCAATGACCCGTGTACTATATAAGCATCATGTCCAAGCATCTGTACATGACCTCTAAAATATTTTGGTCCTTTGTACACACAATGCATCGTTCACAATCCAAGTGTGAGTGTGTTTGTCTCTCTATCAGAGATAGGGAAGCTGTGTGTTCCTTGAGGAAGGGAAGCTGTGTGTTCCTTGAGGAAGGGAAAGGGGTCCCTGCTGGGGGGGCTGGAGAGGTGAGGGGTGCACGCCGCCCACTGGTCCCTGCTCAGGCCTGCAGGTACTCAGGTTGCACCCTGGCCACCTTGCGGAACTCTTTGGCGTGTGTCCTTGGGCACTGCATCTCACACCAGCTGATAGGCACCATCTGGGCCCCTGAGAGGAGGGAAACAGAAATATACTACTGATAGACACCATCTGGGCTCCTGAGAGGAGGGAAACAGAAATATACTACTGATAGACACCATCTGGGCTCCTGAGAGGAAGGAAACAGAAATATACTACTGATAGACACCATCTGGGCTCCTGAGAGGAGGGAAACAGAAATATACTACTGATAGACACCATCTGGGCTCCTGAGAGGGAAACAGAAATATACTACTGATAGACACCATCTGGGCTCCTGAGAGGAGGGAAACAGAAATATACTACTGATAGACACCATCTGGGCTCCTGAGAGGAGGGAAACAGAAATATACTACTGATAGACACCATCTGGGCTCCTGAGAGGAGGGAAACAGAAATATACTACTGATAGACACCATCTGGGCCCCTGAGAGGAGGGAAACATAAATATACTACTGATAGACACCATCTGGGCTCCTGAGAGGAGGGAAACAGAAATATACTACTGATAGACACCATCTGGGCTCCTGAGAGGAGGGAAACAGAAATATACTACTGATAGACACCATCTGGGCTCCTGAGAGGAGGGAAACAGAAATATACTACTGATAGACACCATCTGGGCTCCTGAGAGGAGGGAAACAGAAATATACTACTGATAGACACCATCTGGGCCCCTGAGAGGAGGGAAACATAAATATACTACTGATAGACACCATCTGGGCTCCTGAGAGGAGGGAAACAGAAATATACTACTGATAGACACCATCTGGGCTCCTGAGAGGAGGGAAACAGAAATATACTACTGATAGACACCATCTGGGCTCCTGAGAGGAGGGAAACAGAAATATACTACTGATAGACACCATCTGGGCCCCTGAGAGGAGGGAAACATAAATATACTACTGATAGACACCATCTGGGCCCCTGAGAGGAGGGAAACAGAAATATACTACTGATAGACACCATCTGGGCCCCTGAGAGGAGGGAAACAGAAATATACTACTGATAGACACCATCTGGGCTCCTGAGAGGAGGGAAACAGAAATATACTACTTGACAAAAGTGTCAGTTGGTTTCAGTCAACCAAGGCTTGTGTTAAGGAGGGTAACCTAGGGTTAAGGACAGCCTCGGGCTAAGAACAGCAGTGTTGTTGTCATGTGACCAGTCTCACCTGCTTCACTGTGGGCTACCACCACCCCCAGCTCGTTCTCTGCTGTGGTCAACAGGTAGTTGGACTGGACGTCTCCCAGGGAGATCTGGGGGTCAGGAGGTTAAAGGGCAACACTTGGAAAGGCACAGAGTCAGTCATCACATAATGAGTAGTTATTTGGGATGCAAGGTGATTCATAGATCAGTGGTTTTGTGCGTTCTGTCTGGCTGATCTTGAACATTCACAATTTAACATTTAAGCAATATGGTGAAAGCTACACTGCACTAAGGGAATAGAACCAGCCCAATATCAGTCACTGGTTGACTGTCCCTGTGTTACTACCTAGTTACTGAACTGGAAAGACTGTCAAATGGAAGGATACGACTTTAGCCAGGACGATGTCTCCAGGACGGAAGCTTTTATACGTCTCCACCTGCAGAGGTCAAAGGTTATAGTGGTTCCCAGTCTATTACAATTAAAAAATGAGCTAAGACGGTATGACGCCGTGACAAACAGTAACAGACTGTATGACGTCGTGACAAACAGCAACAGACGGTATGATATTTCATGACAAACAGCAACAGACGGTATGATGTCATGACAAACAGTAACAGACGGTATGATGTCATGACAAACAGCAACAGACGGTATGATGTCATGACAAACAGCAACAGACGGTATGACGTCACGACAAACAGCAACAGACGGTACGGTATGACGTCACGACAAACAGCAACAGACGGTATGACGTCACGACAAACAGCAACAGACGGTATGATGTCATAACAGTAACAGACGGTATGATGTCATGACAAACAGTAACAGACGGGTCTATATGATACCAAACATATTTTCACAATATAAAATATGTTGGTCAAACAGTGGGGGAACTTTAGATTCATTCAAAAACATACCCTGTCTTTTTCTGTTGCTCGTACATCTTCTTTCCTGTGTATATTAGTGTAGTAAACAGTAGATTAGTTTTGAAGGTTATGGCATCCTATTCCCTATATAGTCCCAAATGGCACCCTATTCCCTATATAATCCCAAATGTCATCCTGTTCCCTATATAGTCCCAAATGGCACCCTGTTCCCTATATAATCCCAAATGTCACCCTATTCCCTATATAATCCCAAATGGCATCCTGTTCCCTATATAGTCCCAAATGACATCATATTCCCTATATAATCCCAAATGGCACCATATTCCCTATTTAATCCCAAATGGTATCCTATTCCCTATATAATCCCAAATGGTATCCTATGTAGTGTACTACTTGTTACCAGAGCCCATAGGTTGCCATCTGGACCCCAGACAAAAGTAGTGCACTGAATAGGGACTAGAGTGGCATTTGGGAGACTCCATGAGAATAACAGTAATAAGACAATCCCTGTTACCTGATGGTTCCTCTAAAACGGTCCTTCAGTGGTGTGGAACCAACGTAGAGGATGTGAACCTTAGCAAACCTGGGGTTGATACTGGTCACCTGGACAGGAAGGGAGACCGATCAGGGCGGTTATCAATGAGGTTAAACGCACACACACCCATTGTTGAGATCTTGGATCAGTGACAAGAGCACCTCATCTATCAATCCTCAAAGGTATTCTGTCCGGTTTAATCCAGGTGATGTGCACAGCTTTTTAGCACTACGTGGGTCTACAACAACCACCAGGGTGTACAAGAAGTTGACACGCGCACGTCAAGAGCTCCCCAAACCTCACCTTACAGGTCACTATGGCTCCTACATCTGGTAGTAGCTGAGCCTCGGTTTCTCTCACCACCGAGATGACTGGTAGCTGCAGACACACACACACAGAAGTGTCAATGTAAAGACAAGGAAGGATTAAGGTGTGAACATGTTACATTTCATTCCCACAACACTGCATAATTCCTCAGGGGTTCCAAGTGAACAAACCTGGAGTGGTTTCTCTACTTCCAGGAATGTTACACAATAAATAACCATTGACATGAGTCCCACACCCACACCCAGCCCCAACTGCTTTCCCCCATGCCAATAAACCAGCCACTCCCCTCTAATCCCCTCCTCCTCCTTTCACCTCCTCTCATCGTCCCTCCCCGTCACACTTCTGATCACACCTCATAAATCACATTTCATTTCAAATCAGACACTCTTATCCAGAGCAATTTCCAGTTGTTTTTTTCCAACTAAGGTAAGTGATCCTGTGCAGCTCAGTTGGTAGAGCAAGGTGCTTGGAACGCCTGGGTTGTGGGTTTGATTCCCACGAGGGACCAATATCAAAACGGATGCACTCACTACTGTAAGTCACTCTGGAGAAGAGTGTGCTAAATTAGTAAAATAATAAAAAATGTAAGACAACCACATATCACAGGCACAAGAAGTAAAACCCCTCAATAAAGCAGCTATAATCAGCGCTAGTCAGAAAAGACAAGTGTTGTTAGTGCTTAAAAGACCAGCGCAACGGGTGTGTTCATTAGTGGCAGACTGTAGCAACATGTTTGCCTGTTTAGTGTTTACTCTAGGAAACAAACGGAATGGAGAGGAAACTACCTGAATTTGTCCAATAGAAACTTGTTTTTTTAATGCAAACAGTTAAATAAATAAATATTTAGCATGAGACCAAATGTTTTGTGTTCTGTGACTAATGAATACACCCTGGTACTCTGCTGTCCCTGTCTCACCTCCTCTCCTTCGTTCTTCCTGAGTACGTAGCCTGCTAGCGAGGAGTAGATGTAGCCGTGTCGTAGGTACACCCCAGTACCGGGCATACAGTCTTCTGTGCTGCATAGCCTATCACCTGCACACACACCACACAGGGAGAGAGAGATGTATACACACACAGGGGGAGAGAGAGATGTATACACACACAGAGGGAGAGAGAGATGTATACACACACAGAGGGAGAGAGAGATGTATACACACACAGATGTATACACACACAGAGAGAGAGATGTATACACAGAGAGAGAGAGAGATGTATACACACAGGAGGAGAGAGAGAGAGTATACACACACACACAGAGAGAGAGATGTATACACACACACAGGGAGAGAGAGATGTATACACACACAGAGAGAGAGAGAGAGATGTATACACACACACAGGGAGAGAGAGAGATGTATACACACACAGGGAGAGAGAGATGTATACACACAGGGAGAGAGAGATGTATACACACACACACAGAGAGAGATGTATACACACAGAGAGAGAGAGGAGAGAGAGATGTATACACACACAGGGAGAGAGATGTACACACAGGGAGAGAGAGATGTATACACACAGAGAGAGAGAGAGATGTATACACACACAGGGAGAGAGAGAGAGAGAGAGAGATGTATACACACACACAGAGAGAGATGTATACACACACAGAGAGAGAGATGTATACACACACAGAGAGAGAGATGTATACACACACAGGAGAGAGTATACACACACAGAGAGATGTATACACACAGAGAGAGAGAGATGTATACACACACACAGAGAGAGAGATGTATACACACACACAGAGAGAGAGATGTATACACACACAGGGAGGGAGAGATGTATACACACACAGAGAGGGAGAGATGTATACACACACAGAGAGAGAGAGAGAGATGTATACACACACACAGAGAGAGAGATGTATACACACACAGAGAGAGAGAGAGAGAGAGAGAGATGTATACACACACAGGGAGAGAGAGATGTATACACACACACAGAGAGAGAGAGATGTATACACACACAGAGAGAGAGAGAGATGTATACACACAGACAGAGAGAGAGATGTATACACACAGGGAGAGAGAGATGTATACACACAGGGAGAGAGAGATGTATACACACACACAGAGAGAGAGAGATGTATACACACACACAGGGAGAGAGAGATGTATACACACACACAGAGAGAGAGAGATGTATACACACACACAGAGAGAGAGATGTATACACACACAGGGAGAGAGAGATGTATACACACACAGGGAGAGAGAGAGATGTATACACACACAGAGAGAGAGAGAGAGAGATGTATACACACACAGAGAGAGAGAGAGATGTATACACACACAGAGAGAGAGAGAGAGAGATGTATACACACACAGAGAGAGAGAGATGTATACACACACAGGGAGAGAGAGATGTATACACACAGACAGGGAGAGAGAGAGAGATGTATACACACAGACAGAGAGAGAGAGATGTATACACACAGACAGGGAGAGAGAGATGTATACACACAGACAGACAGGGAGAGAGAGAGAGATGTATACACACAGACAGGGAGAGAGAGAGATGTATACACACACAGACAGGGAGAGAGAGATGTATACACACACAGAGAGAGAGATGTATACACACACAGAGAGAGAGAGAGAGAGATGTATACACACACAGAGAGAGAGAGATGTATACACACACAGGGAGAGAGAGATGTATACACACAGACAGGGAGAGAGAGAGAGATGTATACACACAGACAGAGAGAGAGAGATGTATACACACACAGGGAGAGAGAGATGTATACACACACAGGGAGAGAGAGATGTATACACACACAGAGAGAGAGAGAGATGTATACACACACACAGAGAGAGAGATGTATACACACACACACAGAGAGAGAGATGTATACACACACAGAGAGAGAGAGAGAGAGAGAGAGATGTATACACACACAGGGAGAGAGAGAGATGTATACACACAGGGAGAGAGAGATGTATACACACAGAGAGAGAGAGAGAGAGATGTATACACACAGAGAGAGAGAGAGAGAGATGTATACACACACAGGGAGAGAGAGATGTATACACATACAGGGAGAGAGAGAGATGTATACACACACACACACAGAGAGAGAGATGTATACACACACAGAGAGAGAGATGTATACACACACAGAGAGAGAGATGTATACACACACAGAGAGAGAGAGAGAGAGAGAGAGAGAGAGAGAGAGAGAGAGAGAGAGATGTATACACACACACAGAGAGAGAGATGTATACACACACACAGAGAGAGAGATGTATACACACACAGGGAGGGAGAGATGTATACACACACAGAGAGGGAGAGATGTATACACACACAGAGAGAGAGAGAGAGAGAGAGAGAGATGTATACACACACACAGAGAGAGAGATGTATACACACACAGAGAGAGAGAGAGAGAGAGAGATGTATACACACACAGGGAGAGAGAGATGTATACACACACACAGAGAGAGAGAGATGTATACACACAGAGAGAGAGAGAGAGATGTATACACACAGACAGAGAGAGAGATGTATACACACAGGGAGAGAGAGATGTATACACACAGGGAGAGAGAGATGTATACACACACACAGGAGAGAGAGATGTATACACACACACAGGGAGAGAGAGATGTATACACACACACAGAGAGAGAGATGTATACACACACACAGAGAGAGATGTATACACACACACAGAGAGAGAGATGTATACACACACACAGAGAGAGATGTATACACACACACAGAGAGAGAGAGATGTATACACACACAGGGAGAGAGAGAGATGTATACACACACAGAGAGAGAGAGAGAGAGATGTATACACACAGAGAGAGAGAGAGGGGAGATGTATACACACACAGAGAGAGAGAGAGAGAGATGTATACACACACAGAGAGAGAGAGATGTATACACACAGACAGGGAGAGAGAGAGATGTATACACACAGACAGAGAGAGAGAGAGAGATGTATACACACAGACAGAGAGAGAGAGATGTATACACACAGACAGGGAGAGAGAGATGTCTACACACACACAGACAGGGAGAGAGAGAGAGATGTATACACACACACAGACAGAGAGAGAGAGATGTATACACACACACAGACAGAGAGAGAGAGATGTATACACACACACACACAGACAGAGAGAGATGTATACACACACACAGAGAGAGAGAGATGTATACACACACAGAGAGAGAGAGATGTATACACACACACAGAGAGAGAGATGTATACACACAGGGAGAGAGAGATGTACACAGAGAGAGGAGAGAGAGAGATGTATACACACAGGGGAGAGAGAGATGTATACACACACACAGGAGAGAGATGTATACACACAGGAGTATACACACAGGGAGAGAGATGTATACACACAGGGAGAGAGAGATGTATACACACAGGGAGAGAGATGTATACACACACAGAGAGAGAGATGTATACACACAGGGAGAGAGAGATGTATACACACAGGAGAGAGAGATGTATACACACAGGGAGAGAGAGATGTATACACACAGGGAGAGAGAGATGTATACACACAGGGAGAGAGATGTATACACACAGGGAGAGAGAGATGTATACACACAGGGAGAGAGAGAGATGTATACACACA
>NW_025750413.1:0-19301 GCF_021184085.1 Oncorhynchus gorbuscha | reverse complement strand
AACTAACAGGTTATAGAGGCATATGAACTAACAGGTTATAGAGGCATATGAACTAACAGGTTATAGAGGCATATAAACTAACAGGTTATAGAGGCATATGAACTAACAGGTTATAGAGGCATATGAACTAACAGGTTATAGAGGCATATGAACTAACAGGTTATAGAGGCATGAACTAACGAGTTACTTAAGGCATATGAACTAACAGGTTATAGAGGCATATGAACTAACAGGTTATAGAGCATATGAACTAACAGGTTAGCAAAACATATGAACTAACAGGTTATAGAGGCATATGAACTAACAGGTTATAGCATATGAACTAACAGGTTATAGGCATATGAACTAACAGGTTATAAGGCATATGAACTAACAGGTTATAGAGGCATATGAACTAACAGGTTATAGAGCAAACAACGCAGTTATCTACAACACAGGTTGGAATATGGCTTTTATTTCTGTCTGGGCTTCCCCAGTGATTTTACCCATCGCTACTGGTTCCACCTGATGGTGAAACTGGAGTTGCATCTGCTTCATGCACCAATTCATGTTGTTTCCATAACCAGAGAAAGGGTAAAATCACTGGGGAAGTTCATATTACAACCTATGTTTTGTGATGAATTTTGTTTCAAATCAAATTTTATTTGTCACACACACATGGTTAGCAGATGTTAATGCGAGTGTAGCGAAATGCTTGTGCTTCTAGTTCCGACAATGCAGTGATAACCAACAAGTAATCTAACTAACAATTCCAAAACTACTGTCTTATACACAGTGTAAGGGGATAAAGAACATGTACATAAGGATATATGAATGAGTGATGGTACAGAGCAGCATACAGTAGATGGTATCGAGTACAGTATATACATATGAGATGAGTATGTAGACAAAGTAAACTCTGTAATCTGTTTGTTCATATGCCACCGTGGTATATAGGCCTAAGGCGGAGACAATAAGAAGACATAGTGGCTGAATAAAGAGAGCAACCTCTGTCCGGTGGAGTCCACAAAGCATATTGCATGTAACAAACAGTTACATGACCTACAGCACGGTCAAGCAAGTTAATGTTACCGCAAGTCACAAAGAAAACAGGAGCTGCCTCCGGCACCTACTGGTAGAGAAACGCCAATCCTCCTCTCTTTCATGTTGACGAAACGGTCTCTGTCATACAGTACACGCTTTTATTTTGTTGTCCAAGGCTACCTGGCTAAAATGCTGGCCTAACTTCCTTTCATGGGCAAGTTAGCTAGTTTAATGAAAAGCATGAACTGGTGCACACCCAGAGAAAATTATTTAGTGTAGAGGTGCTGATTAACGGAGAATAACCTGGAAGCTATGAAAACAAAGACAGTTGCACACTCCATATACAGTGGGAGAACAAGTATTTGATACACTGCAGGTCTAGGGGACTGCATCACAGCGCTAGCTGTGCCACCAGAGACTCTGGGTTCAGCCCAGGCTCTGTTGCAGCCGGCCGCGACCAGGAGGTCTGTGGGGACTGCATCGCAGCGCTAGCTGTGCCACCAAAGACTCTGGGTTCAGCCCAGGCTCTGTCGCAGCCGGCCGCGACCGGGAGGTCCGTGGGGACTTCATCCTAGCGCTAGCTGTGCCACCAGAGACTCTGGGTTCGCGCCCAGGCTCTGTCGCAGCCGGCCGCGACCGGGAGGTCCGTGGGGACTTCATCCTAGCGCTAGCTGTGCCACCAAAGACTCTGGGTTCGCGCCCAGGCTCTGTCACAGCTGGCCGCGACCGGGAGGTCCGTGGGGCGACGCACAAATGGCCTAGCGTCGTCCGGGTTAGGGAGGGCTTGGCCGGTAGGGATATCCTTGTCTCATCGTGCACCAGCGACTCCTGTGGCAGTGCATGCTAACTAAGGTCGCCAGGTGCACTGTGTTTCCTCCGACACATTGGTGTGGCTGGCTTCCAGGTTGGATGCGCGCTGTGTTAACCTCTAGTGTCGAGCAATCCAGTATCCGGGAGCGTAATCATAGCCTCAAGCTCATTACCATAATGCAACGTTTCCTATTCATGAAAATCGCTAATTAAATTAAATAAATATATTGAAACACAAGCTTAGCCTTTTGTTAACAACACTGTCATCTCAGATTTTCAAAATATGCTTTAACCAAAGCTACACAAGCATTTGTGTAAGAGTATTGATAGCCTAGCATAGCATAGCATTAAGCCTAGCATTCAGCAGGCAACATTTTCACAAAAACAAGAAAAGCATTCAAATAAAAGAATTTACCTTTGAAGAACTTCGGATTTTTCAAAAAATGCTGCAGACAGAAACATTGCAAACGTTGTTTAGAATACCTCAAGGTGAATATCTATTCGATACTATCAGGGTGGCAGCTGGCTTTTCAATGCTGCAGCTGGAGATTACGCAATAATTGCCGGAGGACACCAAGTGACCACCTGGTAAATGTAGTCTCTTATGGTCAATCTTCCAATGATATGCCTACAAATACGTCACAATGCTGCAGACACCTTGGGGGAAACGTGGAAAAGGTAAGCTGACTCCTAGCTCCTCCACAGCCATATAAGTCATTGCCATGAGGCTGTTTTAAAAAATGCGGCACTTCCTGATTGTATTTTTATCTGGGTTTTTTTCTGTAACATTAGTTCTGTGGCACTCACAGACAATATCTTTGCAGTTTTGGAAACGTCAGAGTGTTTTCTTTCCAAAGCTGTCAATTATATGCATAGTCGAGCATCTTTTCGTAACAAAATATCTTGTTTAAAACGGGAACGTTTTTCATCCAAAAATTAAAAGAGCGCCCCCTATATCGAAGAAGTTAAGAAGCAGTGCAGCTTGGTTGGGTTGTGTTTCGGAGGACGCATGGCTTTCGACCTTCGTCTCTCCCGAAGGTTTATTTAAAAATAAAAATGTTTCGGCATCACTGCTTTCTTCAGGGTCAGAAGAAGTCACAGTGATGCTGAAAAAACATTGGTGTTTTTTACCCAATAAATTACTGGGAGGTTATATAGAGTGTGCAACTCTTTGTTTTGATAGCCAACGTTAGCTAGTTAACACTAGCCTTCTGCATATTCAACTTCCATCCTCTCAGTCCAGGGGCAAAAACAATGTATGAATTAATAGTTGGATCTGAATCGTCCTTATAATCATTGGCCAGTACGGAAAATTAAGTAAAACCACAAGTCCAAATCGCTATCGCCATCCATAGCTAATTTAGGAAAGGGACCATTTTTGCTAGCTAGTGTTGGATTCGACATTTTGAACATTGAGCTATTAAAGACATGATAGATCAGACGCATAGTATATTAAGAAGTGAGATCTGTAGAAAAACAGAGTGGCTGTGTAATGTACTGGGTGGACGGGAGGAGATTAAAGGATTGCTATAAGGGAGACAGAAGGAGGGGTTGAGGTCAGGAGGTGGGGTCATATCCCCTGAAGGGAGTAATAAGGGTTTAGTATCCTGTTACCCTCTTCCTGTGGAACCATAAGATGTAAGGATTGGAGAGAAGGAGAAGTGTCTTAAGGGGAATATATATATACCTGTCATGGGAGAAATGTTGGGTTGTCTGAATTACAGCTCTAAAGACACTCTGGGAAGAATTAAACTTGGTTAAGCTTCTCTAGTGTCCGTGAGTTATTTACTCTGAAAAATAAGAACCAAACACTAGCCACCGGAGGACAACAAGGCAATGAGATACAACAATTCAAGTTGTTTCTGTCAATGACGTATTGCTCTCGATGTGATGTAATTGGAGTGAAGCCAAAACCAAACTGGCTTCCCTTGACACTTTTCTCTATATTTTTTTTGGTGTGCCAGGACCATTCACAGTTCAGCTCAACGCTGATTGGCTATTATTATTGTAATGGAGACGCAGGGAGTCAGGAAGCAGGTGCAGTTGGTGTGTTTAAAAGGAACGCGTCTAAACATGAAAAAAGGAAACAATACTCCCTAATGGGTGATACAGTACTAGATAAAGAGGAAGTAATCATTGTGTGATGAAGTCCAGGTATGCCTCATGATGGGTCGCAGTTGTGCGTAATGATTGTTGCCAGGGCCGGGGGGTTAGGAGACGCCGAGCACCGGAGCGGTGTAAACTTCCGACCAACTGTACTCCGCCCAGGGAACCGGGCCACTACCCCTGTCGGTCCTGTCAGTGACTCCTCAGGAACCTCCCAGCTCCTGATTGGTCCTCTCCACCTGCTCTTTGGACTGAGGCCGGCACGTTGACTGTGACCCCCAACTTCTCCATGAAGGCTCTCCATACGTACTCCTTATGTACTCCAGGTTCCAATGGTCAAGGAGGATGAGAAACGGGTCCGTGGTTCCCTCCAGCCAGTGTCTCCACTCCTCTAATGCAACTTCCCCACCAGGAGCTCCCTGTCACCGACGTCATAGTTCCTTTCTGCAGGAGACAGTTTTTTAGAGTAGTATGCACATGGATACAATTTTTTGTGGATTACGTTGATGGTGTGACAGGACAGCCCCACGCCCACTTCTGAGGTGTCCACCTCCACCACGAAGGGCAACATAGGATCTGGGGGTTTCAGCAACGGGCAGAGGTGAAACGCCCCTTCAGTAGGCGTAAGGCCTCATCAGCTGCAGAACTCCACACTAACTTCTGGGGAACCACCTTTAAGGAGAGAGTTGAGAGCAGAGGTGATGGAGCTTCCTGATAAGTTGGCAAACCCCCAACATTTCTGCGGTGGTGGGAAGTTGGCAAACCCCCAACATTTCTGTAGTCCCTTTATGGTGGTTGGGACTGGCCATGACCTGACTGCATCGACCTTCCTCTCCTCCAGAACCCTGCGGGCTGATCTTCCATTCATCCCCCTCCCGGATGAGGATGAAATTGAAGGCCTCCGCAGGTCCAACTTAATAGAAAAATGGGCCCCACGGAGCAGTTTGGTCGGCCGGCAAAAACAGGAGGGGCTAACGGTACTTGGTGGTGATGGCAGTGAGACCTCTGTAGACAATACACAGAGAAAGACCCCCCTCCTTCTTGGCCACGAAGAAGAAACCTGCCGACACAGGGCAGGTGGATGGGCTGATGAAACCCTGTTGGAGGGCCTCCATAGCCTTGGTTTGAGCCCCTGACAGGGGGTAGATGCGGCTGCGCAGAGTCTGGAAGCAGGTTGATGGAACAGTCCCAGATGCGATGAGGAGGGAGACAGGTGGTGCGGGTCTTGGACAAAACCTCCCTGAGATCCTGGTAAACCTCAACTGGTAAACCTCACATCTCAACTGACGTGGAACCACAGGGTCTTCTGTCATCCGGGTGCCCAGGCAGTGATCTCCTTTCTTGACCAGGAGATGGTGGGGTCGTGGCGTTAGAGCTACCGGAGGCTGTTGTGTGTAATGATGGGTTGCCTGGGACGATGGTTAGATCGGCGACGTTGAGTGGGAGTAGACGTGACAATTATATACTTTTTTTAATCAATGGAGGCCAAGTGCTTGCTGGCTTCCTTTGCAATGCTATCGGTAGCAACAATGTCATACTTTCTGATCAGACCGCAACAGATAGTTGGCCTACACATAAAGAGACAGAAGGACGCTGTTTTGCTCGCTTGGATGCTTTTTCCGGTGAGATACATTCAGCCTCATGCGAATTGAATGAGAATTATGAAACAGAGAGAAAAAAGATCATTGTTTTTTTCTTGGTACATTTTTGGGGATGCTTGGCTTCCCTTGGCTTCCCTTGGCTTCCATTGGCTTCCCTTGGCTTCCATGAATACACACCACTGGTTGTTAATAATAGTACAAATGCAGGGTTATCGATTTGCTATTCATTCGTTGCAGCTGCAGCAAGAGTGGAAGTAGAGAAGCACATTTTATGTTTTGTAATAAAGTTTAATAAAAACAGTGTTGACAGTAATGAATAAAAACAGTGTTGACAGTAGTGAATAAAAACAGTGTTGACAGTAGTGAATTAAAACAGTGCTGACAGTAGTGAATTAAAACAGTGTTGACAGTAGTGAATTAAAACAGTGTTGACAGTAGTGAATAAAAACAGTGTTGACAGTAGTGAATAAAAACAGTGTTGACTGTAGTGAATAAAAACAGTGTTGACAGTAGTGAATAAAAAACAGTAAAAACAGTGTTGACAGTAGTGAATAAAAACAGTGTTGACAGTAGTGAATAAAAACAGTGTTGACAGTAGTGAATAAAACAGTGTTGACAGTAGTGAATTAAAACAGTGTTGACAGTAGTGAATAAAAACAGTGTTGACAGTAGTGAATTAAAACAGTGTTGACAGTAGTGAATTAAAACAGTGTTGACAGTAGTGAATAAAAACAGTGTTGACAGTAGTGAATAAAAACAGTGTTGACAGTAGTGAATAAAAACAGTGTTGACAGTAGTGAATAAAACAGTGTTGACAGTAGTGAATTAAAACAGTGTTGACAGTAGTGAATAAAAACAGTGTTGACAGTAGTGAATAAAAACAGTGTTGACAGTAGTGAATAAAAACAGTGTTGACAGTAGTGAATAAAAATAAAAACAGTGTTGACAGTAGTGAATAAAAACAGTGTTGACAGTGTTGACAGTAGTGAATAAAAACAGTGTTGACAGTAGTGAATAAAAACAGCGTTGACAGTAGTGAATAAAAACAGCGTTGACAGTAGTGAATAAAAACAGCGTTGACAGTAGTTAATAAAAACAGTGTTGACAGTAGTGAATAAAAACAGTGTTGACAGTAGTGAATTAAAACAGTGTTGACAGTAGTGACAGTAGTGAATTAAAACAGTGTTGACAGTAGTGAATAAAAACAGTGTTGACAGTAGTGAATAAAAACAGTGTTGACAGTAGTGAATAAAAACAGTGTTGACAGTAGTGAATTAAAACAGTGTTGACAGTAGTGAATAAAAACAGTGTTGACAGTAGTGAATAAAAACAGTGTTGACAGTAGTGAATTAAAACAGTGTTGACAGTAGTGAATAAAAACAGTGTTGACAGTAGTGAATTAAAACAGTGTTGACAGTAGTGAATAAAACTTAAACATGAATTCACTCATAAAAACAGCAGCTCTTTGCTGTAGTCTTTCTCTGATCATGGTTTAAAAGTTATGAGATCTTATGTAGGCTAGTATCAAACCTTGCTGTGGCAGGGATTGTGGAAGCTTTAGGCTAGTATCAAACCTTGCTGTGGCAGGGATCGTGGAAGCTGTAGGCTAGTATCAGACTTTGCTGTGGCCGGAATCGTGGAAGCTGTAGGCACGGTGATTTGAGCTATCCGATTGGCCAGCGGCACTCAATTTAGCTACAGACCTTCCGGAGTTTGTCTTTTCAGACAAATTAAAGGGTTAAAATGGGAACACAGTCTACCCAGAGCGCAAGGCTTCTGAATCAAGTGCACCTACCGTCAACAGGGCTTCTGAATCAAGTGCACCCTCCGTCAACAGGGCTTCTGAATCAAGTGCACCTACCGTCAACAGGGCTTCTGAATCAAGTGCACCTACCATCAACAGGGCTTCTGAATCAAGTGCACCTACCGCCAACAGGGCTTATGAATCAAGTGCACCTACCGCCAACAGGCTTATGAATCAAGTGCACCTACATGCCAACAGGGCTTATGAATCAAGTGCACCTACCAACAGGACTTCTGAATCAAGTGCACCTACCGTCAACAGGGCTTCTGAATCAAGTGCACCTACCGTCAACAGGACTTCTGAATCAAGTGCACCTACCGTCAACAGGGCTTCTGAATCAAGTGCACCTACCGTCAACAGGGCTTCTGAATCAAGTGCACCTACCGCCAACAGGGCTTCTGAATCAAGTGCACCTACCGTCAACAGGACTTCTGAATCAAGTACACCTACAGTCAACAGGGCTTCTGAATCAAGTGCACCTACCGTCAACAGGGCTTATGAATCAAGTGCACCTACCGTCAACAGGGCTTATGAATCAAGTGCACCTACCGTCAACAGGGCTTCTGAATCAAACCCTACCGCAACAGAGCTTCTGAATCAAGTGCACCTACCGTCAACAGGACTTCTGAATCAAGTGCACCTACCGTCAACAGGGCTTCTGAATCAAGTGCACCTACCGTCAACAGGGCTTATGAATCAAGTGCACCTACCGTCAACAGGGCTTCTGAATCAAGTGCACCTACCGTCAACAGAGCTTCTGAATCAAGTGCACCTACCGTCAACAGGACTTCTGAATCAAGTGCACCTACCGTCAACAGGGCTTCTGAATCAAGTGCACCTACCGTCAACAGGGCTTCTGAATCAAGTGCACCTACCGGCCAACAGGGCTTCTGAATCAAGTGCACCTACCGTCAACAGGGCTTCTGAATCAAGTGCACCTACCGTCAACAGGGCTTCTGAATCAAGTGCACCTACCGTCAACAGGGCTTCTGAATCAAGTGCACCTACCGTCAACAGGGCTTCTGAATCAAGTGCACCTACCGTCAACAGGGCTTCTGAATCAAGTGCACCTACCGTCAACAGGGCTACTGAATCAAGTGCACCTACCGTCAAAAGGGCTTCTGAATCAAGTGCACCTACCGTCAACAGGGCTTATGAATCAAGTGCACCTACCGTCAACAGGACTTCTGAATCAAGTGCACCTATACGAATAAAAACAAAAAGGAGTGCCAGTCTTTATCGTTGGCTTTTCTACCGAAATGTTTGGTGGTCGACTAGGAATGCCTTGAAGATCGGCCAGTCGATTGACCGGTTGGTGACCATTGGTCTAAAGTTTGCATGATGATAAGCACATTCTCATATTTAATTTTTTATTTAACCTTTATTTAATATCAAGTTC
Organism: Oncorhynchus gorbuscha; assembly: GCF_021184085.1. Taxonomy (NCBI): domain Eukaryota; kingdom Metazoa; phylum Chordata; class Actinopteri; order Salmoniformes; family Salmonidae; genus Oncorhynchus; species Oncorhynchus gorbuscha. The sequence goes on along the minus strand of NW_025750413.1, from coordinate 10,558 downwards.
AGTTTTTATGAATGCCAACTTCTGCCTGAACCAGTGCATGTTTTGGGATATATTTTGATGCATACGCAACGTTTATAAATGAGGCCCTTGGTAAAAACCTTTCTTTGTTTTGTTTACCTCAGTTATAAGTTTCCATTTCATATGTACAGACCCTGGAGCCTATTTGTTATCTGTGTAAGGACCTAGCTGCGCTGTATAGATTTATTTCCTAATTGGATTAAGTGAATATGACTATGTACAGTAAGTCTCTCTGTAGCTCAGTTGGTAGAGCATGGCGCTTGTAACGCCAGGGTAGTGGGTTCGATCCCCGGGACCACCCATACGTAGAATGTATGCACACATGACTGTAAGTCGCTTTGGATAAAAGCGTCTGCTAAATGGCATATATTATTATTATTATTATTATCTCTCTCCTCCATCATGTAGGTCTTCTTCTGTCTGTTGTCTCAGTACAGTAAGTCTCTCATCTCTCTCCTCCATCATGTAGGTCTTCTTCTGTCTGTTGTCTCAGTACAGTAAGTCTCTCATCTCTCTCCTCCATTATGTAGGTCTTCCTCTGTCTGTTGTCTCAGTGGAAGCAGACAGCGTGTTCAGCAGCATAATATTTGTGGATTACTGGCCTAGTACGGCTACTGAGGATGCCCTACACAGCCAGGGTCCGAACCACAGCAGCACACAGGTCCATCTACTGGTCACCTGTAAGAGTGGAGCATGTCATCGAGTCGACGCAGGAAGAGGACTGGACTCTCATAATGTCACACAACTATCAGAAAGGTTTACAGTATTCTGTTCTACACAAGGTTAACTTGAATAACCCATACCAAGTTACATTACATAAGCATTGATAGAAACATGATGCAGAGCTCTATAACTTCCTGTCTACTATGTTTCAGACCATCAGATCCAGGCTGTTTCTCCTCCTTATATAACTTCCTGTCTCTCCTGTCAGACCATCAGATCCAGGCTGTTTCCCCCCTCTATAACTTCCTGTCTCTCCTTTCAGACCATCAGATCCAGGCTGTTTCTCCTCCCTCTATAACTTCCTGTCAGACCATCAGATCCAGGCTGTTTCCCCTCCCTCTATAACTTCCTGTCTCTCCTGTCAGACCATCAGATCCAGGCTGTTTCTCCTCCCTCTATAACTTCCTGTCTACTATCTTTCAGACCATCAGATCCAGGCTGTTTCCCCTCCCTCTATAACTTCCTGTCTCTCCTTTCAGACCATCAGATCCAGGCTGTTTCCCCTCCCTCTATAACTTCCTGTCTCTCCTTTCAGACCATCAGATCCAGGCTGTTTCCCCTCCCTCTATAACTTCCTGTCTCTCCTGTCAGACCATCAGATCCAGGCTGTTTCCCCTCCCTCTATAACTTCCTGTCTCTCCTTTCAGACCATCAGATCCAGGCTGTTTCTCCTCCCTCTATAACTTCCTGTCAGACCATCAGATCCAGGCTGTTTCCCCTCCCTCTATAACTTCCTGTCTCTCCTGTCAGACCATCAGATCCAGGCTGTTTCTCCTCCCTCTATAACTTCCTGTCTCTCCTGTCAGACCATCAGATCCAGGCTGTTTCCCCTCCCTCTATAACTTCCTGTCTCTCCTTTCAGACCATCAGATCCAGGCTGTTTCCCCTCCCTCTATAACTTCCTGTCTCTCCTGTCAGACCATCAGATCCAGGCTGTTTCCCCTCCCTCTATAACTTCCTGTCTCTCCTGTCAGACCATCAGATCCAGGCTGTTTCTCCTCCCTCTATAACTTCCTGTCTACTATCTTTCAGACCATCAGATCCAGGCTGTTTCCTCTCCCTCTATAACTTCCTGTCTCTCCTTTCAGACCATCAGATCCAGGCTGTTTCTCCTCCCTCTATAACTTCCTGTCTACTATCTTTCAGACCATCAGATCCAGGCTGTTTCCCCTCCCTCTATAACTTCCTGTCTCTCCTTTCAGACCATCAGATCCAGGCTGTTTCCTCTCCCTCTATAACTTCCTGTCTACTATCTTTCAGACCATCAGATCCAGGCTGTTTCCCTTCCCTCTATAACTTCCTGTCTCTCCTTTCAGACCATCAGATCCAGGCTGTTTCCTCTCCCTCTATAACTTCCTGTCTACTATCTTTCAGACCATCAGATCCAGGCTGTTTCCCTTCCCTCTATAACTTCCTGTCTACTATCTTTCAGACCATCAGATCCAGGCTGTTTCCCCTCCCTCTATAACTTCCTGTCTACTATCTTTCAGACCATCAGATCCAGGCTGTTTCCCCTCCCTCTATAACTTCCTGTCTACTACCTTTCAGACCATCAGATCCAGGCTGTTTCCTCTCCCTCTATAACTTCCTGTCTCTCCTTTCAGACCATTAGATCCAGGCTGTTTCTCCTCCCTCTATAACTTCCTGTCTCTCCTGTCAGACCATCAGATCCAGGCTGTTTCTCCTCCCTCTATAACTTCCTGTCTCTCCTTTCAGACCATCAGATCCAGGCTGTTTCCCCTCCCTCTATAACTTCCTGTCTCTCCTGTCAGACCATCAGATCCAGGCTGTTTCCCCTCCCTCTATAACTTCCTGTCTCTCCTGTCAGACCATTAGATCCAGGCTGTTTCTCCTCCCTCTATAACTTCCTGTCTACTATCTTTCAGACCATCAGATCCAGGCTGTTTCCCCTCCCTCTATAACTTCCTGTCTCTCCTTTCAGACCATCAGATCCAGGCTGTTTCTCCTCCCTCTATAACTTCCTGTCTACTATCTGTCAGACCATCAGATCCAGGCTGTTTCTCCTCCCTCTATAACTTCCTGTCTACTATCTTTCAGACCATCAGATCCAGGCTGTTTCCCCTCCCTCTATAACTTCCTGTCTCTCCTTTCAGACCATCAGATCCAGGCTGTTTCCCCTCCTCTATAACTTCCTGTCTCTCCTTTCAGACCATCAGATCCAGGCTGTTTCCCCTCCCTCTATAACTTCCTGTCTCTCCTTTCAGACCATCAGATCCAGGCTGTTTCCCCTCCCTCTATAACTTCCTGTCTCTCCTTTCAGACCATCAGATCCAGGCTGTTTCCCCTCCCTCTATAACTTCCTGTCTCTCCTGTCAGACCATCAGATCCAGGCTGTTTCCCCTCCCTCTATAACTTCCTGTCTCTCCTGTCAGACCATCAGATCCAGGCTGTTTCCTCTCCCTCTATAACTTCCTGTCTCTCCTTTCAGACCATCAGATCCAGGCTGTTTCCCCTCCCTCTATAACTTCCTGTCTACTATCTTTCAGACCATCAGATCCAGGTTGTTTCCCCTCCCTCTATAACTTCCTGTCTACTATCTGTCAGACCATCAGATCCAGGCTGTTTCCTCTCCCTCTATAACTTCCTGTCTCTCCTTTCAGACCATCAGATCCAGGCTGTTTCTCCTCCCTCTATAACTTCCTGTCAGACCATCAGATCCAGGCTGTTTCCCCTCCCTCTATAACTTCCTGTCTCTCCTTTCAGACCATCAGATCCAGGCTGTTTCCTCTCCCTCTATAACTTCCTGTCTACTATCTTTCAGACCATCAGATCCAGGCTGTTTCCTCTCCCTCTATAACTTCCTGTCTCTCCTGTCAGACCATCAGATCCAGGCTGTTTCTCCTCCCTCTATAACTTCCTGTCTACTATCTTTCAGACCATCAGATCCAGGCTGTTTCCTCTCCCTCTATAACTTCCTGTCTCTCCTTTCAGACCATTAGATCCAGGCTGTTTCTCCTCCCTCTATAACTTCCTGTCTACTATCTTTCAGACCATCAGATCCAGGCTGTTTCCCCTCCCTCTATAACTTCCTGTCTCTCCTGTCAGACCATCAGATCCAGGCTGTTTCCTCTCCCTCTATAACTTCCTGTCTACTATCTTTCAGACCATCAGATCCAGGCTGTTTCTCCTCCCTCTATAACTTCCTGTCTACTATCTTTCAGACCATCAGATCCAGGCTGTTTCTCCTCCCTCTATAACTTCCTGTCTCTCCTTTCAGACCATCAGATCCAGGCTGTTTCCTCTCCCTCTATAACTTCCTGTCTCTCTTTTCAGACCATCAGATCCAGGCTGTTTCCTCTCCCTCTAACTTCCTGTCTCTCCTTTCAGACCATCAGATCCAGGCTGTTTCCTCTCCCTCTATAACTTCCTGTCTCTCCTTTCAGACCATCAGATCCAGGCTGTTTCCTCTCCCTCTATAACTTCCTGTCTCTCCTTTCAGACCATCAGATCCAGGCTGTTTCTCTGTGGTGACTGCTGCTGTTCCGTTCCTCCAGCGCCTGGTAAACCAGCTTTATCATGTTATGATATTATTATATATATAATATAATAATATATGCCATTTAGCAGACGCTTTTATCCAAAGCGACTTACAGTCATGTGTGCAAACTTTCTACGTATGGGTGGTCCCGGGGATCGAACCCACTACCCTGGCGTTACAAGCGCCATGCTCTACCAACTGAGCTACAGTATTACTCTCTCTGGCCACCAGGTCCATCTCTGAGTCTCATTAGATGTTGTGATGCTGGACTAGTGTGTTTCTCTGTTTCACTGTCGTCTATCCATGACAGACCATCACTACTCCTATCTTCTCTTACTACTCCTATCTTAGTTATCTTATCGTACGACTCCTATCTTAGGAGAATTCAGAGTACAGAGTCAATGTGGAGGCTATATACAGGGGGTACCGGTACCGAGTCAATGTGGAGGCTATATACAGGGGGTACCGGTACAGAGTCAATGTGGAGGCTATATACAGGGGGTACCGGTACAGAGTCAATGTGGAGGCTATATACAGGGGGTACCGGTACAGAGTCAATGTGGAGGCTATATACAGGGGGTACCGGTACAGAGTCAATGTGGAGGCTATATACAGGGGGTACCAGTACAGAGTCAATGTGGAGACTATATACAGGGTGTTACGGTACAGAGTCAATGTGGAGGCTATATACAGGGGGTACCGGTACAGAGTCAATGTGGAGGCTATATACAGGGGGTACCGGTACAGAGTCAATGTGGAGGCTATATACAGGGGGTACCGGTACAGAGTCAATGTGGAGGCTATATACAGGGGGTACCAGTACAGAGTCAATGGGGAGGTTATATACAGGGGGTACCGGTACAGAGTCAATGTGTAGACTACAGTGGGGAGAACAAGTATTTGATACACTGACCATTTTGCAGGTTTTCCTACTTACAAAGCATGTAGAGGTCTGTAATTTTTATCATAGGTACACTTCATCTGTCAGAGACGGAATCTAAAACAAAAATCCAGAAAATCACATTGTATGATTTTTAAGTAATTAAGTTGCATTTCAACAGCAGAATGATTTATGATAATTTTGTTATCCAGAATTTGAAGTGGGCTTAATGGGTACGTGTCCTAATTGGTCCACTTATTCTGCATCTTCTAGAATAATCTCCTGATATGGAACTGGAGCGACTTTTTACAGTCTCATAACTCCCTGTTAGTGGTCCACAATGTGGAGACAAAACATCTGGGGTTTGGATCATTGTGGAGTGACACTTAAATACATTTCTCTATCTGACATGATCTGACTCTGCTGTTGTTTCTGATAGTCCCTGGTTAACAGGCTCTGATCATGTTTCTGATGGTCCCTGGTTAACAGGCTCTGATCATGTTTCTGATGGTCCCTGGTTAACAGGCTCTGATCATGTTTCTGATAGTCCCTGGTTAACAGGCTCTGATCATGTTTCTGATGGTCCCTGGTTAACAGGCTCTGATCATGTTTCTGATGGTCCCTGGTTAACAGGCTCTGATCATGTTTCTGACGTCCCTAACAGGCTCTGATCATGTTTCTGATGGTCCCTGGTTAACAGGCTCTGATCATGTTTCTGACGGTCCCTGGTTAACAGGCTCTGATCATGTTTCTGACGGTCCCTGGTTAACAGGCTCTGATCATGTTTCTGACGGTCCCTGGTTAACAGGCTCTGATCATGTTTCTGATAGTCCCTGGTTAACAGGCTCTGATCATGTTTCTGATGGTCCCTGGTTAACAGGCTCTGCTGTTGTTTCTGATGGTCCCTGGTTAACAGGCTCTGATCATGTTTCTGACGGTCCCTGGTTAACAGGCTCTGATCATGTTTCTGACGGTCCCTGGTTAACAGGCTCTGATCATGTTTCTGATGGTCCCTGGTTAACAGGCTCTGATCATGTTTCTGATGGTCCCTGGTTAACAGGCTCTGATCATGTTTCTGATGGTCCCTGGTTAACAGGCTCTGATCATGTTTCTGACGGTCCCTGGTTAACAGGCTCTGATCATGTTTCTGACGGTCCCTGGTTAACAGGCTCTGATCATGTTTCTGACGGTCCCTGGTTAACAGGCTCTGATCATGTTTCTGATGGTCCCTGGTTAACAGGCTCTGATCATGTTTCTGACGGTCCCTGGTTAACAGGCTCTGATCATGTTTCTGATGGTCCCTGGTTAACAGGCTCTGATCATGTTTCTGATGGTCCCTGGTTAACAGGCTCTGATCATGCAGAGGAATGGGAAGATCCTCCTCCAAGACATGGTAGACAGGAGAGTAGTGTGCTGCTTCTCCCTCCCAGACACTCATCTCCTGGCCAATCCCTGGAATCCTGTGTTTCTACTGGACCCCACACAGCAGTCTCTGCTCATACCAGGTACTGGAACGTCTTGCAAGATAAAAAAGATAAACATTTAATTTCATACTCTGCTTAGATTTATATGACATGGACCAATTATACTAAACCAACGTTTGTGTTGCATGGTTCTGAAGCCTCTGTTCATAAGAGGTTCTGGAACAATGGCCAATAGTGTATCTTGAAAGCATAAATGACTTAAATGTAATGTAATGTAATATTTTATACATATTTTAATCTAGATTATTTCTGGATTTAGTTTAGTGCTGAGTTGAGGATGACAACGTTTAAGACAACAGGATTCTAATATCCCAGAACTCTTTGCAACAATATGATCAGTTATGGTAGTAAGTAATGTTGCTGGTAGTTAGTAATGTTGCTGGTAGTTAGTAATGTTGCTGGTAGATAGTAATGTGACTGGTAGTTAGTAATGTTGCTGGTTGTTAGTAATGTTGCTGGTAGTTAGTAATGGCTCTGTAGTTAGTAATGTTGCTGGTAGTTAGTAATGTTTCTGGTTGTTAGTAATGTTGCTGGTAGATAGTAATGTTGCTGGTAGTTAGTAATGTTGCTGGTAGATAGTAATGGCTCTGTAGTTAGTAATGTTGCTGGTAGTTAGTAGTGGCTCTGTAGTTAGTAATGTTGCTGGTAGTTTGTAGTGGCTCTGTAATGTTGCTGGTAGTTTGTAGTGGCTCAATAATGTTGCTGGTAGTTAGTAGTGGCTCTGTAGTTAGTAATGTTGCTGCTAGTTAGTAATGTTGCTGGTAGTTAGTAGTGGCTCTGTAGATAGTAATGTTGCTGATAGTTAGCAATGTTGGTGGTAGATAGTCATGTTGCTGGTAGTTAGTAGTGGCTCTGTAGTTAGTATTGTTGCTGGTAGTTAGCAATGTTGGTGGTAGATAGTAACGGCTCTGGTAGATAGTAATGTTGCTGGTAGATAGTAACGGCTCTGGTAGATAGTAATGTTGCTGGTAGATAGTAACGGCTCTGGTAGATAGTAATGTTGCTGGTAGATAGTAACGGCTCTGGTAGATAGTAATGTTGCTGGTAGATAGTAATGTTGCTGGTAGATAGTAATGTTGCTGGTAGATAGTAATGTTGATGGTAGATAGTAATGTTGCTGGTAGATAGTAATGTTGCTGGTAGTTAGTAACGTTGCTGGTAGATAGTAACGGCTCTGGTAGTTAGTAATGTTGCTGGTAGTTAGTAATGTTGCTGGTAGATAGTAATGTTGCTGGTAGATAGTAACGGCTCTGGTAGATCGTAATGTTGCTGGTAGATAGTAACGGCTCTGGTAGTTAGTAATGTTGCTGGTAGTTAGTAATGTTGCTGGTAGTTAGTAATGTTGCTGGTAGATAGTAATGTTGCTGGTAGTTAGTAATGTTGCTGGTAATGTTGCTGGTAGATAGTAATGTTGCTGGTAGATAGTAACTCTGGTAGTTAGTAATGTTGCTGGTAGTTAGTAATGTTGCTGGTAGATAGTAATGTTGCTGGTAGATAGTAACAGGTCTGGTAGATAATAATGTTGCTGGTAGATAGTAATGTTGCTGGTACATAGTAACAGCTCTGGTAGATAGTAATGTTGCTGGTAGATAGTAATGTTGCTGGTACATAGTAATGTTGCTGGTAGTTAGTAATGTTGCTGGTAGATAGTAACGGCTCTGGTAGATAGTAATGTTGCTGGTAGATAGTAACGGCTCTGGTAGATAGTAACAGCTCTGGTAGTTAGTAATGTTGCTGGTAGATAGTAACAGCTCTGGTAGATAGTAACAGCTCTGGTAGATAGTAGTGTTGCTGGTAGATAGTAATGTTGGTGGTAGATAGTAACGGCTCTGGTAGATAGTAGTGTTGCTGGTAGATAGTAGTGTTGCTGGTAGATAGTAGTGTTGCTGGTAGATAGTAACATCTCTGGTAGATAGTAATGTTGCTGGTAGTTAGTAATGTTGCTGGTATATAGTAACGGCTCTGGTAGATAGTAATGCTGCTGGTAGATAGCAATGTTGCTGGTACATAGTAATGTTACTGGTACATAGTAATGTTGCTGGTAGTTAGCAATGTTGGTGGTAGATAGTAATGTTGCTGGTAGATAGTAATGTTGCTGGTAGATAGTAATGTTGCTGGTAGTTAGCAATGTTGGTGGTAGATAGTAATGTTGGTGGTAGATAGTAATGTTGCTGGTAGATAGTAATGTTGCTGGTAGATAGTAATGTTGCTGGTATATAGTAACGGCTCTGGTAGATAGTAATGCTGCTGGTAGATAGCAATGTTGCTGGTACATAGTAATGTTGCTGGTACATAGTAATGTTGCTGGTAGTTAGCAATGTTGCTGGTAGATAGTAAAGGCTGGTAGATAGTAATGTTGCTGGTAGTTAGCAATGTTGGTGGTAGATAGCAATGTTGGTGGTACATAGTAATGTTGCTGGTACATAGTAATGTTGCTGGTAGATAGTAATGTTGCTGGTAGATAGTAATGTTGCTGGTAGATAGTAATGTTGCTGGTAGATAGTAATGTTGCTGGTAGATAGTAATGTTGCTGGTAGTTAGTAATGTTGGTGGTAGATAGTAATGTTGCTGGTAGTTAGTAATGTTGCTGGTAGATAGTAATGTTGCTGGTAGATAGTAATGTTGCTGGTAGTTGCTGGTAGATAGTTGCTGGTAGATAGCGGCTCTGGTAGATAGTAATGTTGCTGGTAGATAGTAATGTTGCTGGTAGTTAGTAATGTTGCTGGTACATAGTAATGTTGCTGGTACATAGTAATGTTGCTGGTAGATAGTAACGGCTCTGGTAGATAGTAATGTTGCTGGTAGTTAGTAATGTTGCTGGTAGTTAGTAATGTTGCTGGTAGATAGTAATGTTGCTGGTAGATAGTAACGGCTCTGGTAGATAGTAATGTTGCTGGTAGTTAGTAATGTTGCTGGTAGTTAGTAATGTTGCTGGTAGATAGTAATGTTGCTGGTAGTTAGTAAAGTTGCTGGTAGTTAGTAAAGTTGCTGGTAGTTAGTAATGTTGCTGGTAGTTAGTAAAGTTGCTGATACATAGTAGTGTTGCTGGTAGTTACTGACCTACAGGATATCAACATAGCCTTTAACTATTATATAAAATAACTCAATTCAGTTTTAATGGTGGGATATTAAGCAATTCCTTCCCCCCCAGGTGATCAGCGTCCCGGTCCTGACAGTGGGGAGGAGGGGGAGGACAGAGGGAGTCGACTCTTTGTGTTCCGTCTCCGAGATGCTGCGGTCGTCAAGCCGTACAGACACGAATATGTCGGCAGAGCATCATCACCCCAGGGCCAATCAGGGACAGGCACCTCTAACTTGGAGGAAACATGCAACCTCTATTTCCAACAAAGGTTTGTTTACAGGCTCAGCTCTGTTTAAGAACGGATTTATTTAGCCTTTCTAGGTGCAGGAACAACTGTCAGTCCAACTGCTATTACTGTACCTACAGCTAAACGCCATTATCACAATAATATGTTGTCTTTCCAGATCAGTTTGGACTCATCCAGACACGCGTCAAAATGAATCTCTGATTGTTTGTTCCTGTTAAACACTAGTTGCTGAAACAGAGTTGATGACATCAGAGTGTGAAACAACCGGTATTTAATACTGTGTTCGGTTCTAAATAAACAGAGTACAAACTAACGGTAGGAAAGCTCAAACCAAGGTATTCACCCAATGGGTCAGACAGCTGAACAGACAAAACGTATTTAAACAAGCACTGGAATTTACCCTTCCTCCTATGCTGAGTCTCCTCCTTGCACATCTGGACAGCCAAAACATCTCTGTTGCTGGACAGGACTTTAGTGATGCCTGTTCTTTCTCACTTAATCTGACCTCGGCCCAAATCCCTCACTCCTCCCCAACTCACGGCCGTCCTGTTGACTCGTCCCAGACTGAGGCCCTTCTCCTTTCCATAGGATACCTGGTGTCTAAAAATAACATGTTATGACAGAA
>NW_025750412.1:5000-19304 GCF_021184085.1 Oncorhynchus gorbuscha | reverse complement strand
CTGGTCCTACTGCCTCTGATCTGGAGGACTCACTAAACAGAGAACATCCCTGGTCATCCCTACTGCCTCTGATCTGGAGGACTCACTAAACAGAGAACATCCCTGGTCATCCCTACTGCCTCTGATCTGGAGGACTCTCTAAACAGAGAGAACATCCCTGGTCCTACTGCCTCTGATCTGGAGGACTCACTAAACAGAAAACATCCCTGGTCATCCCTACTGCCTCTGATATGGAGGACTCACTAAACAGAGAACATCCCTGGTCATCCCTACTGCCTCTGATCTGGAGGACTCACTAAACAGAGAACATCCCTGGTCATCCCTACTGCCTCTGATCTGGAGGACTCACTAAACAGAGAACATCCCTACTGCCTCTGATCTGGAGGACTCACTAAACAGAGAACATCCTGGTCATCCCTACTGCCTCTGATCTGGAGGACTCACTAAACAGAGAACATCCCTGGTCCTACTGCCTCTGATCTGGAGGACTCACTAAACAGAGAACATCCCTGGTCATCCCACTGCCTCTGATCTGGAGGACTCACTAAACAGAGAACATCCCTGGTCCTACTGCCTCTGATCTGGAGGACTCACTAAACAGAGAACATCCCTGGTCATCCCACTGCCTCTGATCTGGAGGACTCACTAAACAGAGAACATCCCTGGTCATCCCTACTGCCTCTGATCTGGAGGACTCACTAAACAGAGAACATCCCTGGTCATCCCACTGCCTCTGATCTGGAGGACTCACTAAACAGAGAACATCCCTGGTCATCCCTTCTGCCTCTGATCTGGAGGACTCACTAAACAGAGAACATCCCTGGTCATCCCTACTGCCTCTGATCTGGAGGACTCACTAAACAGATAACATCCCTGGTCCTACTGCCTCTGATCTGGAGGACTCACTAAACAGAGAACATCCCTGGTCATCCCTACTGCCTCTGATCTGGAGGACACACTAAACAGAGAACATCCCTGGCCCTACCTCTGATCTGGAGGACTCACTAAACACAAATACTTTGTTTTGTAAATGATGTCTGAGTGTTGGAGTGTTCCCTGGCTGCTCTGTAATGATGTCTGAGTGTTGGAGTGTTCCCTGGCTATCTGTAATGATGTCTGAGTGTTGAAGTGTGCCCCTGGCTATCTGTAATGATGTCTGAGTGTTGGGTATTTCCCTGGCTATCTGTAATGATGTCTAGTGAAGTGTGCCTGGCTATCATAATGATGTCTGAGTGTTGGAGTGTGCCTGGCTGCTCTGTAATGATGTCACAGGTGTTGGGTGCACCCTGGCTATCTGTAATGATGTCTGAGTGTTGGTAGTGTGCCCCTTATCTGTAATGATGTCTGAGTGTTGAGTGTTGCCCCTGGCTATCTGTAAATGATGTCTGAGTGTTAGGAGTGTTCCCTGGCTATCTGTAAATGATGTCCAGTGTTTGGAGTGTTCCCCTGGCTATCTGTAATGATGTCTGAGTGTTGAGGTGTTCCCTGGCTATACTGTAATGATGTCTGAGTGTTGGAGTGTTCCCTGGCTATCTGTAATGATGTCTGAGTGTTGGGTGTTCTGGCTATCTGTAATGATGTCCGAGTGTTGGAGTGTTCCCCTGGCTATCTGTAATGATGTCTGAGTGTTGGAGTGTTCCTGGCTATCTCTGTAATGATGTCTGAGTGTTGGAGTGTTCCCCTGGCTATCTGTAATGATGTCTAGTGTTGGAGTGTTCCCTGGCTATCTGTAATGATGTCCTGAGTGTTGAAGTGTGCCCCTGGCTATCTGTAATGATGTCACAGGTGTTGGAGTGTTCCCCTGGCTATCTGTAATGATGTCTGAGTGTTGGAGTGTTCCCCTAGCTATCTGTAAATTTAAAAAACAAAAAAATTGGTTATGTTTGCGTCATTCCAGGAATTTGATTATTCATACTTTTATTATTGATACTTAAATATAATATTTAAACCAGATATTTTTGAACTTTTACTCAAGTAGTATTTTACTGAGGTAGTGACTTACTCAAATAGTATTTTACTAAGATTGACTTACTCAAGTAGTATTTTACTGGTGGCTTTTGTAGGGTATTTTATATGAAAGTATCTTTACTTTTACTCAGGTATGACAATTTTTCCCCACCACTGGTAAATGGTAAACTGATTGATTTGAAAGAGATTGTGGGGCCCCTTATCTGTGTAACTCACGTCTGTGGGGCCCCTTATCTGTGTAACTCACGTCTGTGGGGCCCCTTATCTGTGTAACTCACGTCTGTGGGGCCCCTTATCTGTGTAACTCACGTCTGTGGGGCCCCTTATCTGTGTAACTCACGTCTGTGGGGCCCCTTATCTGTGTAACTCACGTCTGTGGGCCCCTTATCTCAGTAACTCACGTCTGTGGGGCCCCTTATCTCTGTTACTCACATCTGTGGGGCCCCTTATCTGTGTAACTCACGTCTGTGGGGCCCCTTATCTGTGTAACTCACGTCTGTGGGGCCCCTTATCTGTGTAACTCACGTCTGTGGGGCCCCTTATCTCTGTGTAACTCACGTCTGTAGGCCCCTTATCTGTGTAACTCACGTCTGTAGGGCCCCTTATCTGTGTAACCTCCCGTCTGTGGGGCCCCTTATCTGTGTAACTCACGTCTGTGGGCCCCTTATCTCTATTACTCACATCTGTGGGGCCCCTTATCTGTGTAACTCACGTCTGTGGGGCCCCTTATCTGTGTAACTCACGTCTGTGGAGCCTTTATCTCTGTTACTCACGTCTGTGGGGCCCCTTATCTGTGTAACTCACGTCTGTGGGATCCCTTATCTCAGTAACTCACGTCTGTGGGGCCCCTTATCTGTGTAACTCACGTCTGTGGGCCCATTATCTCAGTAACTCACGTCTGGGGCCCTTATCTCTCTCTGTAACTCCCGTCTGTAGGGCCCCACCATCTCTGTAACTCCCGTCTGTGGGGCCCTTATCTCTGTAACTCACGTCTGTGGGGCCCTTATCTGTAACTCTCACGTCTGTGGCCCTTATCTCTGTAACTCACGTCTGTAGGGCCCCTTATCTGTCTAACTCCCGTCTGTGGGGCCCTTATCTCTGTAACTCACGTCTGTGGGGCCCTTATCTCTCTGTAACTCCCGTCTGTGGGGCCCTTATCTGCGATGGGCGCAGCTGGTATGATGACATCACAGTCGTTCTTGGTGGCGGTGCCCAGCTCGCCCCACGCACTTCAGCAGCTGGCGCACGGCCCGGTACTGGCTGGCGCACAAGCCTCTGGCCCTTGCGCACGTATGCCGTCCAAGGCTTCAGCTGGAAGTCTAAGAGGAGGAGGAGGGGGAGGAAGGGAAAAAACTGTGTTTCATGTTTTATTAACAAATAAATAATGCACTACCGTTCAAGGTTTGGGGTCACTTAGAAATGTCCTTGTTTTTTTAAATAAAAGCACGTTTTTGGTCCATTAAAATAACATCAAATTGATCAGAAATACAGTGTAGACATTGTTAATGTTGTAAATGACTGTTGTAGCTGGACGCGGCTGATTCTTTATGGAATATCTACATAGGCGTACCGAGGCCCATTATAGCAACAATCAAAGGCTAATTGATCATTAGAAAACCCTTTTGCATGGTCTAGGGCACGGCATCGCAGAGCAAGCTGTGCCATCAGATACTCTGGGTTGGCGCCCAGGCTCTGTCGTAGCCGGCCGTGACTGGGAGGTCCGTGGGGGCGGCGCACAATGGTGGCCTAGTGTCGTCCCGGGTTAGGGAGGGCTTGGCAGGTAGGGATTTCCTTGTCTAATCGCGCACCAGCGACTCCTGTGGCGGAGCTGGGCGCAGTGCTGCAGCTAACCAAGGTCCCCAGGTACAGGTGTTTCCTCCAACACATAGGTGCGGCTGGCTTCGGGTTGGATGCGCTGTGTTAAACAGTGCGGCTTGGTTGGGTTGTGTTTCGGAGGACGCATGACTTTCAGCCTTCGTCTCTCCCGAGCCACGTGCGAGTTGTAGCGATGAGGGCAGATAGTAGCTACTAATAATTGGATACTACGAGTGGGGGTGAAAAGGGGTAAAATTTTATTATAAATAAATTAAATAAAAACTTTGCAATTGTGTTAGCACGGCTGAAAAACTGTTGTGCTGATTTAGAAGAAATAAAACTGTCCTTCTTTAGACTAGTTGAGTATCTGGAGCATCAGCATTTGTGGGTTCGATAACAGGCTCAAAATGTCCAGGAAACAAATACCTTTTTTTTTTCTGAAACTCGTCCAGTCTATTCTTGTTCTGAGTAAATGAGAAGGCTTTTCCATGGGAGAAATTGCCAAGAAACTGAAGATCTCGTACAACGCGGTGACCTACTTCCTTCACAGAGCAGCGCAAACCAATATTTACATTTCTCCCAACAGACATCGTCACGGAGACGGACGGATATAACTTCCTAGACCATGATGTGACAGCACAGACATTTCCCAACAGACATCGTCACGGATACGGACGGATATAACTTCCTAGACCATGATGTCACAGCACAGACATTTCTCCCAACATGGTGTCAGCTTGTCACATGACCACAGTGTTACGTAATAAGGTTTATTGTGCATCTCCAACACAGACGGGGCCATTTCTGGGTACATTTGCAAGGCCTTCTGTCAGGATGGGGTAAGTCCTATGTTTAAGTTGTAGGAGCAGCTTAGATACGAAGATTTTCCATTTATCTGGTGACCAATGTTTCTCCTGGTTCTTCCTTTAGTTTCTGTTTCTGTTTTTTTTTTCCCTTATTAGGTTCCTGACCTATCAGGTAGAGTTTCAAATCAACTGACCAGCGTAACTTGGCAACCAACTTTGCTGATGCTGCAGGTTTTCTCGCCATGCTAGAGTAGCCGTGTTCGTCCGATTATGTTGAAGCATTTGGTCTGATTTCAGACTTGTAAGTGCCAAAGTGGTATTTGAACAATAAAAATGTTTCTTGTAATTGATTGAATGAGTACATGAGTACATATATTATATTGAGGTGAACATGTTCAAAATGTATGATGCCCCTTTGGAACCAGGACTTAACGGTGTTATCATTAAACACTGGAGGTCAGATTACTTGGTCGTCACTTACTTGGTCCTTGGTCCTCTTGTTTGTCTAAACTCATTAGAGTCGACAGTTACTTGGTCCTCTTGTTTGTCTAAACTCATTCTAGTCGTCAGTTACTTGGTCCTCTTGTTTGTCTAAACTCATTCTAGTCGAATCCTCAGTTACTTGGTCCTCTTGTTTGTCTAAACTCATTCTAGTCGAATCCTCAGTTACTTGGTCCTCTTGTTTGTCTAAACTCATTCTAGTCGAATCCTCAGTTACTTGGTCCTCTTGTTTGTCTAAACTCATTCTAGTCGAATCCTCAGTTACTTGGTCCTCTTGTTTGTCTAAACTCATTCTAGTCGAGTCGACAGTTACTTGGTCCTCTTGTTTGTCCTAGCTCAGTGCAAGTCGATTCGTCAGTTGCCGGTCCTCTTGTTTGTCTAAACTCATTAATCCGTCAGTTACTTGGTCCTCTTGTTTGTCTAAGCTCATTTCTAGTCGTCGGTCCCATGGTCCTCTGTATGGTCTCTATCTAGTATTTGCCATAACAGGTAGTTGCCAACATAACGTTTCAGTTATTTGACTTTAAAGTCGAGGTATTTTCTTTAAGACTAATATTTGAGTAAATAAGAAAATCAGATTTATCACCCTGACTACTTAGGTAGGTCACCACTTCAGAAATGTTCAATGCAGTCTCTTACATTTGTATGACTCTGTGTGATACCAAACCCCTCTTCGATGTTCTTTCCTCCCAACATCACCTGAATGTAAATGCAATGACACAGATGTCAGATGGTTTCCATATTATTCAGCATCGGTTACCGGCATCAATACGATCATTCTCATAGCAAGAAAGCTTTATAAGACACACCAGTCTGTTTTATGGCCCCGTCTATGCCCGTCTAGTGCCCTAACGCCGCCTAGTGCCCTAGCCGCCCCGCCTAGTGCCTAACGCCCCAGTCTAGGTGCCTACGCCCCCGTCTAGTGCCCTAACTCTCCATCTAGTGCCCTAACTCTCCATCTAGTGCCCTAACTCTCCATCTAGTGCCCTAACTCTCCATCTAGTGCCCTAACTCTCCATCTAGTGCCCTAACTCTCCATCTAGTGCCCTAACTCTCCATCTAGTGCCCTAACTCTCCATCTAGTGCCCTAACTCTCCATCTAGTGCCCTAACTCTCCATCTAGTGCCCTAACTTCCATCTAGTGCCCCTAACTCTCCATCTAGTGCCCTAACTCTCCATCTAGTGCCCTAACTCTCCATCTAGTGCCCTAACTCTCCATCTAGTGCCCTAACTCTCCATCTAGTGCCCTAACTCTCCGTCTAGTGCCCTAACTCTCCGTCTAGTGCCCTAACTCTCCGTCTAGTGCCCTAACGCCCCGTCTAGTGCCCTAACGCCCCGTCTAGTGCCCTAACGCCCCGTCTAGTGCCCTAACGCCCCGTCTAGTGCCCTAACTCCCCCCGTCTAGTGCCCCAACTCCCCCGTCTAGTGCCCTAACTTCTAGTGCCCCAACTCGTCTAGTGCCCCTAACGCCCCTAGTCCCTAGCCCGCTGCCCTAACGCCCCGTCTAGTGCCCTAACGCCCCGTCCAGTGCCCTTAACGCCCCGTCTAGTGCACTATTCCCTATCTTTGAGAAGCTTTGCGGGGGGGCTCACCTTGCAGGCTACATCGATCTTCATAGCGCTGGGGCCGAACAGAGTGGGAGGAGTGCTGGAGGAGGCAGAGGGGGTGGGGGCGGAGCTGGATGTTTCACAGTGATGCAGGAACCGAGTCACCTCCAGCTGGAGCTCTATCGTGTTCATGTGTCTGGTTCAGGAAAACAAAAGGGGAAAATGTCACATGATAGCAGCCTCACTAAAGCCTCACTGAGAGATGGCTGCACTACGCAATTAAATCAGTTATGGTCACACATGCTTACTTTACAAGCCCTTAACCAACAATGCAGTTAAGAACATATTTAGTAAATAAACTAAAGTAAAAAAATATTATAAAAAACAAACAATAAAATAACAATATATATTTTTTTATTTAACCTTTATTGAACCTTTATTTAACCAGGCAAGTCAGTTAAGAACAAATTCTTATTTTCAATGACGGCCTAGGAACAATGGGTTAACTGCCTGTTCAGGGGCAGAGCAGATTTGTACCTTGTCAGGTCGGGGGTTTGAACTCGCAACCTTCCGGTTACTAGTCCAACGCTCTAACCACTAGGCTACGCTCTAACAAGGCATATATATATACAGGGGTACCGGTACTGAGTCAATGTGAGGGTACAGGTTAGAAAAGAGATGGCTGCACTATGTAATAGTTCAGTTATGGCCCACGGGAAGGACAGATGGCTGCAGTATGGTCATCTTGTCTTTGTGGAACTGAGGTTAGTCACCACCTGGACATATTGGTGAGGTAAAAGGCACATTTCCTGAAGAAAATGTGTATGTTTGCTTCAGCCGTCTAAACGTTAGAATAGTTCAGTCTCTGCCTCCCTCTGGCCTCCGGGCCCTCTAGCCTCCGGGCCTCTAGCCTCCGGGCCCTCTAGCCTCCGGGCCCTCTAGCCTCCGGGCCCTCTAGCCTCCGGGCCTCTAGCCTCCGGGCCCTCTAGGGCTCACCTGGACACATCACTAGAAGACATCTTCTTTCTGAAGGAGTTAGAGGTGCTCTTCTTCCTGTTAGTGCTGTTGGTACGTGTTCCCTGTTGCTCCTGAAGGTACTGTTCTGAGGTGCCCTTGGCCCGAACCCAGCCATCTCCGCTGGTCTCCCAGCTGTACGTGAGACACGACACCGTGGAGTGAAGAACCGGATACACGTCATGGCCGCTCGTCGTGGTCCTGACGGGAGGGAGGAGGTTATTCTGTTTCTAAATCAGGAGAGGTAGAGGAGGGGTGGTGGGTGGGAGGAGTAGAGGAGTGGTGGGGTGGTGGGAGGAGGTGGAGGAGTAGAGGAGGGGTGGTGGGAGGAGTAGAGGAGAGGGTGGTGGGAGGAGAGGAGAGGTGGGGTGGTGGGAGGAGTAGAGGAGAGGAGGGGTGGTGGGAGGAGTAGAGGAGAGGAGGGGGCAGAGGAGTAGAGGAGAGGAGGGGTGGTGGGAGTGGGAGGAGGGGTGGTGGGAGGAGGAGAGGAGGGGTGGTGGGAGGAGAGAGGAGAGGTGGGGTGGTGGGAGGAGTAGAGGAGAGGTGGGTGGTGGGAGGAGTAGAGGAGAGGAGAGGTGGTGGGAGGAGTAGAGGAGAGGAGGGGTGGTGGGAGGAGTAGGGAGGGGTGGTGGGAGGAGCAGAGTAGAGGGGTGGTGGGAGGAGTAGAGGAGGGTGGTGGGTGGAGTAGAGTAGAGGAGAGGGTGGTGGGAGGAGTAGAGGAGGTGGTGGGAGGAGTAGAGGAGAGGTGGGGTGGTGGGAGGCGTACAGACTAACCATCATGAACTGTTGTAGCTGGTATGAGTGTGTGGAAGTGTACGTCGCCTGCAGCAGTTGACAGGAGGAGAGGAGGTATCGGCTACAGACCTCCAGGCCTGGATCTAGGGTCTCCAGTAACCCCTGCAGCATCCCCAGATGACCCCTCTCCAGACTAGGCTAATATGCCCTCCAGAACACCTCCTCTGGACATTCCTGGAGGGCCATGGAAGAGGAGGACAACTGTTGAACCTCATGTCCCCTTGGTTTCTAATAATCTATGGAAATAGGTGTAATAGGTTTCTAATATCTATAAATAGGTGTAATGGTTTACTAATACATAAATAGTGTAATAGGTTTCAATATCTATAAAATAGGTATAATAGGTTTTAAGTATCTTTATAAATAAGTGTAATAGGTTTCTAATATCACAAATGGTTGTAATAGGTTTCTAATATCTATAAATAGGTTTCTAATAGGTTTCTAATAGGTTTCTAATATCTATAAATAGGTTTCTAATAGGTTTCTAATATCTATAAATAGGTTTCTAATAGGTTTCTAATATCTATAAATAGGTTTCTAATAGGTTTCTAATATCTATAAATAGGTGTAATAGGTTTCTAATATCTATACATAGGTTTAATAGGTTCCTGATAGGTTTCTAATATCTATAAATTGTTTGAGTATACAGTTCCAGGACAATCGATGCTATCCGGCTCGAAGGACCATAACTCATTATTTATTTTAATCAGGCAGATCACTTAAATAATTCTTATTTACCATGACAACCTGGCTCCACCTTAATACAAATCCTCAACGACAACAACAAATAAAGTAGCATTGAACTTGAAGTTCACAGTAATGAGATAAGATCTCCGTAACCTTGACCCCTAACCTCTGACCCCTGACCTTGCTGAGCAGGTGTTGCAGGGCGTCCTTCATGTTGTCATGTCTCATCAGGAAGGAGACCAGGGCCAAATCATTACTTCTAACCCCTGATTATTAACCCCTAAACCTTGACCCCCTGACCTTGCTGAGTAGGTGCTGCAGGGCGTCCTTCATGTTGTCGTGTCTCATCAGGAAGGAGACCAGGGCCAGATGAGTCCCGTAGCTGGACAGGTAGTACAAGCTCTCTTGATACAGGCTGTTGCCCTGACCCTGAACCCCCTCTGGCCAGTCCACTGATCCTCCAGGCTCACAAAGAGCTTCCTCAAGCTCCCTCAGAGACCACAGGATGTCCTCACTGAAAGACTGATACACAGAGCGAAAGAGAGGGAGACAGAGACGGAGACGGAGACGGAGACGGAGAGGGAGACAGAGACAGAGAGGGAGACGGAGAGGGAGACAGAGACAGAGAGGGAGACGGAGAGGGAGACGGAGAGGGAGACGGAGAGGGAGACGGAGAGGGAGACGGAGAGGGAGACGGAGAGGGAGACGGAGACGGAGAGGGAGACGGAGAGGGAGACGGAGAGGGAGAAGGAGAGGGAGACGGAGAGGGAGAAGGAGAGGGAGAAGGAGAGGGAGATGGAGAAGGAGAGGGAGAAGGAGAGGGAGAAGGAGAGGGAGACGGAGAGGGAGACGGAGAGGGAGACGGAGAAGGAGAGGGAGACGGAGACGGAGAGGGAGAAGGAGAGGGAGACGGAGAGGGAGACGGAGAGGGAGACGGAGAGGGAGACGGAGAGGGAGAGCGAGACACAAATAAACAAACACACACAGTAAATGATGGTACAATAACAGAAAACGAGGGCGGTTGGTTGCATAACCTAGTTGATCTGCAGTGTTACATAATATCTCTCTATCCAGATCAACCGGTTTCTATTTATTTTAGTTGATTTATTTAACTAGGCAAGTCAGTTAAGAACAAATTCTTATTGACAATGACGGTCCTCGGAACAGTGGGTTAACTGCCTTGTTCAGGGGGCAGAACGACAGATTTTTACCTTGTCGGGGATTCGATCTAGCAACCTTTCGGTTACTCGTCCAACGCTCTCACCTGCTATACTGAACGAAAATTTAACAAAAAAATAAAACGCAACACGAAATAATTTCAAAGATTTTACCGAGTTACAATTCATATGAGGAAATCAGTCAATGAAAACAAATTCATGAGGCCCTAATCTATGGATTTCACATGACTGGGATTACAGATATACTATGTCGGTCTCAGAGCTTGGGGTGTGGATCAGAAAACCAGTCAGTATCTGGTATGACCACCATTAGCCTCATGCAGCGCGACACATCTCCTTCACACAGAGTGGATCAGGCTGTTGATTGTGGCCTATAGAATGTCGTCCCACTCCTCTTCAATGGCTATGTGAAGTTGCTGGATATTGGCGGGAACAGGAACACGCTGTCGTACACGTCGATCCAGAGCATCCCAAACATGCTCAATGGGTGACATGTCTGGTGAGTATGCAGGCCATGGAAGAACTGGGACATTTTCAGCTTCCAGGAATTGTGTACAGATCTTTGCGACATGGGGCGGTGCATTATCATGCTGAAACATGAGGTGATGGTGGTGGATGAATGGCACGACAATGGGCCTCAGGATCTCGTCACGGTATCTCTGAGCATTCAAAATATGTACTATAAATACAGTCTATATCAATACAGTCTATACTATAAATACAGTCTATATCAATACAGTCTATATCAATACAGTCTATATCAATACAGTCTATATCAATAAATACAGTCTATATCAATAAATACAGTCTATATCAATAAATACAGTCTATATCAATACAGTCTATATCAATACAGTCTATATCAATAAATACAGTCTATATCAATAAATACAGTCTATATCAATAAATACAGTCTATATCAATACAGTCTATATCAATAGTCTATATCAATAGTCTATACTATAAATACAGTCTATATCAATACAGTCTATATCAATACAGTCTATATCAATAGTCTATACTATAAATACAGTCTATATCAATACAGTCTATATCAATAGTCTATACTATAAATACAGTCTATATCAATAAATACAGTCTATATCAATAGTCTATATCAATAGTCTATACTATAAATACAGTCTATATCAATACAGTCTATACTATAAATACAGTCTATATCAATACAGTCTATACTATAAATACAGTCTATATCAATACAGTCTATACTATAAATACAGTCTATATCAATACAGTCTATACTATAAATACAGTCTATACTATAAATACAGTCTATACTATAAATACAGTCTATACTATAAATACAGTCTATACTATAAATACAGTCTATACTATAAATACAGTCTATATCAATACAGTCTATACTACACAGTCTATACTACACAGTCTATATCAATACAGTCTATACTACACAGTCTATACTACACAGTCTATACTACACAGTCTATACTACACAGTCTATACTACACAGTCTATACTACACAGTCTATACTACACAGTCTAAATCAATACAGTCTAAATCAATACTGTCTATACTATAAATACAGTCTATATCAATACAGTCTATATCAATACAGTCTATATCAATACAGTCTAAATCAATACAGTCTATACTATCAATACAGTCTATACTATCAATACAGTCTATATCAATACAGTCTATATCAACACAGTCTATATCAACACAGTCTATATCAACACAGTCTATATCAACACAGTCTATATCTACACAGTCTATACTACACAGTCTATACTACACAGTCTATACTACACAGTCTGTACTACACAGTCTATACTACACAGTCTATACTATACAGTCTATATCAATACAGTCTAAATCAATACAGTCTAAATCAATACAGTCTATATCCATACAGTCTATATCCATACAGTCTATATCCATACAGTCTATATCAATACAGTCTATATCAATACAGTCTATATCAATACAGTCTATATCAATACAGTCTATATCAATACAGTCTATATCTATACAGTCTATACTATACAGTCTATACTATACAGTCTATACTATACAGTCTATACTATACAGTCTATACTATACAGTCTATATCAATACAGTCTATATCAATACAGTCTATATCAATACAGTCTATATCAATACAGTCTATATCTATACAGTCTATACTATACAGTCTATACTATACAGTCTATACTATACAGTCTATACTATACAGTCTATACTATACAGTCTAAATCAATACAGTCTAAATCAATACAGTCTATACTATACAGTCTAAATCAATACAGTCTATACTATAAATTGTAACTTCCCATTTTTTTATAGATTAGATTATTATATAATATATTTCTATGACGTATTGTACAGTTTGTGTTTTTAGGTATTATGTGATATATTATGTCCGTTTAAACACCAAATGAATGTCCCCCGAGGTGGAATAATACAGACTAAGACTAGGTCTACTGTGGGAACGTTAAGACTAGGTCTACTGTGGGAACGTTAAGACTAGGTCTACTGTGGGAACGTTAAGACTAGGTCTACTGTGGGAACGTTAAGACTAGGTCTACTGCGGGAACGTTAAGACTAGGTCTACTGCGGGAACGTTAAGACTAGGTCTACTGCGGGAACGTTAAGACTAGGTCTACTGCGGGAACGTTAAGACTAGGTCTACTGCGGGAACGTTAAAGACTAGGTCTACTGCGGGACGTTAAGACTGCGGTCTACTGCGGGAGCGTTAAGACTAGGTCTACTCTTGAGACGTTAAAGACTGGTCTACTGCGGGAGCGTTAAGACTAGGTCTACTGCGGGAGCGTTAAGACTAGGTCTACTCGCTTGGGCGTTAAGACTAGGTCTACTGCGGGAACGTTAAGACTAGGTCTACTGCGGGAGCACGTTAAGACTGGGTCTACTGCGGGAGCGTTAAGACTAGGTCTACTGCAGGGGAACGTTAAGACTAGGTCTACTGCGGGAACGTTAGGGTCTACTGCGGGAACGTTAAGACTAGGTCTACTGCGGGAACGTTAAGACTAGGTCTACTGCGGGGTTAGCGGTCTACTGCGGGAGCTAGGTCTACTGCGGGAGCATTAAGACTAGGTCTACTGCGGGGGAACGTTAAGACTAGGTCTACTGCGGAACGTTAAGACTAGGTCCCTAGGTCTATAACGGGAACGTTAAGACTAGGTCTACTGCGGGAACGTTAAGACTAGGTCTACTGCGGAACGTTAAGACTAGGTCTACTCTTAAGGCCTAAGAACGTTAAGACTAGGTCCACTGCGGGAGCGTTAAGACTAGGTCCACTGCGGGAACGTTAAGACTAGGTCCACTGCGGGAACGTTAAGACTAGGTCCACTGCTTGGGGAACGTTAAGACTAGGTCCACTGCGGGAGCGTTAAGACTAGGTCCACTGCGGGAACGTTAGACTAGGTCCACTGCGGGAGCGTTTAAGACTAGGTCCACTGCGGGAACGTTAAGACTAGGTCCACTGCGGGAACGTTAAGACTAGGTCCACTGCGGGAGCGTTAAGACTAGGTCACTGCCCGGGAACGTTAAGACTAGGTCCACTGCGGGAACGTTAAGACTAGGTCCACTGCGGGAACGTTAAGACTAGGTCACTGCGGGAGCGTTAAGACTAGGTCCACTGCGGGAGCGTTAAGACTAGGTCCACTGCGGGAACGTTAAGACTAGGTCCACTGCGGGCGTTAAGACTAGGTCCACTGCGGGAACGTTAAGACTAGGTCCACTGCAGGTCCACTGCGGGAACGTTAAGACTAGGTCCACCGCGGGAACGTTAAGACTAGGTCCACCGTGGGAACGTTAAGACTAGGTCCACCGTGGGAGCGTTAGACTAGGTCCACCGTGGGAACGTTAAGACTAGGTCCCACCGTGGGAACGTTAAGACTAGGTCTACCGTGGGAACGTTAAGACTAGGTCTACCGTGGGAACGTTAAGACTAGGTCTACCGTGGGAGCGTTAAGACTAGGTCTACCGTG
>NW_025750411.1:0-19311 GCF_021184085.1 Oncorhynchus gorbuscha | reverse complement strand
CGTGGAATTATAACGTAACCTATGAACAGAAAGTGGAAGAATGGAACACAGACAACGTCAACAACACGACGTGGGAGATAGGCTTTCCTCTTCAGCAGGATGGCATGGAGCCCAGTTAGATTCTTCCACTTCCTTCTGTTGACAGGAACTAGGCTCTCGTAGTAAATAGGGGGCCAATTTCAGGTGCAGTCTAGGTCCGGTCTGTCTGCATGGGGGGGGGGAACAGCCATTACCTGACTTCTCTGGGATCCTTCTGGATCCTTCCATGAAACAGAGCCAGGTTCCATTAGCTGGTGCTCTTTTCCGTGTGTGAGAGGACGTTATATGTCCGACGCAGTCAACCGTTGTGGTGTACACACACTACCTCTTACTACCGCTTCAATCAGAACAGATGGAGGGGTGGATGGATGTTCTGCCCCCTAAACAAGGCAGTTGACCCACTGTTCCCCTAAACAAGGCAGTTGACCCACTGTTCCCCTGAACAAGGCAGTTGACCCACTGTTCCCCTGAACAAGGCAGTTGACCCACTGTTCCCCTGAACAAGGCAGTTGACCCACTGTTCCCCTAAACAAGGCAGTTGACCCACTGTTCCCCTGAACAAGGCAGTTAACCCACTGTTCCCCTAAACAAGGCAGTTGACCCACTGTTCCCCGGGCGCTGAAGACGTGGATGTCGATTAACTCACTACCCCTTTCTGGCTAACTCACTACCCCTTTCTGGCTAACTCACTACCCCTTTCTGGCTAACTCACTACCCCTTTCTGGCTAACTCACTACCCCTTTCTGGCTAACTCACTACCCCTTTCTGGCTAACTCACTACCCCTTTCTGGCTAACTCACTACCCCTTTCTGGCTAACTCACAACCCCTTTCTGGCTAACTCACTACCCCTTTCTGGCTAACTCACTACCCCTTTCTGGCTAACTCACTACCCCTTTCTGGCTAACTCACTACCCCTTTCTGGCTAACTCACTACCCCTTTCTGGCTAACTCACTACCCCTTTCTGGCTAACTCACTACCCCTTTCCGGCAAGCTCACAACCCAAACGTGCAATAATCAATAGCAATGTACCACTAGAATAAACACAGGAGAGATAAGAAGAAATTTGAAGAACACTATAGGTAAGTAAGTAAGCATACTATATACAGGGTCAGTTCTAGTTCCATTTTAACAATGTACAGGGATACTGGAATGATGGAGTTGGATATGTATAAGGTGACTATATACAGGGTCAGTACCATATTAACAATGTACAGGGGTACTGGAGTGATAGAGGTAGATATGTATAGGGGTAAGGGGACAGGGATACTGGAGTGATGGAGGTAGATATGTATAGGGGGAAGGGGACAGGGATACTGGAGTGATGGAGGTAGATATGTATAGGGGAAGGGGACAGGGATACTGGAGTGATGGAGGTAGATATGTATAGGGGGAAGGGGACAGGGATACTGGAGTGATGGAGGTAGATATGTATAGGGGGAAGGGGACAGGGATACTGGAGTGATGGAGGTAGATATGTATAGGGGGAAGGGGACAGGGATACTGGAGTGATGGAGGTAGATATGTATAGGGGGAAGGAGACAGGGATACTGGAGTGATGGAGGTAGATATGTATAGGGGGAAGGAGACAGGGATACTGGAGTGATGGAGGTAGATATGTATAGGGGGAAGGAGACAGGGATACTGGAGTGATGGAGGTAGATATGTATAGGGGGAAGGAGACAGGGATACTGGAGTGATGGAGGTAGATATGTATAGTGATGGAGGTAGATATGTATAGGGGTAAGGGGACAGGGATACTGGAGTGATGGAGGTAGATATGTATAGGGGGAAGGGGACAGGGATACTGGAGTGATGGAGGTAGATATGTATAGTGATGGAGGTAGATATGAATAGTGATGGAGGTAGATATGAATAGTGATGGAGGTAGATATGTATAGTGATGGAGGTAGATATGTATGGTGATGGAGGTAGATATGAATAGTGATGGAGGTAGATATGAATAGTGATGGAGGTAGATATGTATAGTGATGGAGGTAGATATGTATAGTGATGGAGGTAGATATGAATAGTGATGGAGGTAGATATGTATAGTGATGGAGGTAGATATGTATAGTGATGGAGGTAGATATGTATAGTGATGGAGGTAGATATGTATAGTGATGGAGGTAGATATGTATAGTGATGGAGGTAGATATGTATAGTGATGGAGGTAGATATGTATAGTGATGGAGGTAGATATGTATAGTGATGGAGGTAGATATGTATAGTGATGGAGGTAGATATGTATAGTGATGGAGGTAGATATGTATAGTGATGGAGGTAGATATGTATAGTGATGGAGGTAGATATGAATAGTGATGGAGGTAGATATGTATAGTGATGGAGGTAGATATGTATAGTGATGGAGGTAGATATGTATAGTGATGGAGGTAGATATGTATAGGGGAAAGGGGACTATACACAGGGTCAGTTTAGTATAAATGTGTGTGCATTTTATGTGTGACAAGAACGTCACAAGAACGTCACCTTTTCTTGTTGACAAAGATGCTAGAAGTCTAGTGGAGAAGGAGAGATGGAAATTATTGATTTCAAATGTCAGTGTGTGTGCGACACGTCGAAATGCGGTGTGGATATGAGCTGAACGCTCTCAGAAGGACAATATCCTCTAAGCTGATTCATGGGAGTCTATGGGCCCATAATGTCCAGTACTAACAAGGAATCAATGGGCTAGAAAAATGCTAACAGCAGACCTCTATGTCCCAGTCCTTTGTCTCTGCTAACAGCAGACCTCTATGTCCCAGTCCTTTGTCTCTGCTAACAGCAGACCTCTATGTCCCAGTCCTTTGTCTCTGCTAACAGCTGACCTCTATGTCCCAGACATTTGTCTCTGCTAACAGCTGACCTCTATGTCCCAGTCCTTTGTCTCTGCTAACAGCAGACCTCTATGTCCCAGTCCTTTGTCTCTGCTAACAGCAGACCTCTATGTCCCTGTCCTTTGTCTCTGCTAACAGCAGACCTCTATCAGACCTCTATGTCCCTGTCCTTTGTCTCTGCTAACAGCAGACATCTATGTCCCAGTCCTTTGTCTCTGCTAACAGCAGACCTCTATGTCCCAGTCCTTTGTCTCTGCTAACAGCAGACCTCTATGTCCCAGTCCTTTGTCTCTGCTAACAGCTGACCTCTATGTCCCAGTCATTTGTCTCTGCTAACAGCTGACCTCTATGTCCCAGTCCTTTGTCTCTGCTAACAGCAGACCTCTATGTCCCAGTCCTTTGTCTCTGCTAACAGCAGACCTCTATGTCCCTGTCCTTTGTCTCTGCTAACAGCAGACCTCTATCAGACCTCTATGTCCCTGTCCTTTGTCTCTGCTAACAGCAGACATCTATGTCCCAGTCCTTTGTCTCTGCTAACAGCAGACCTCTATGTCCCAGTCCTTTGTCTCTGCTAACAGCAGACCTCTATCAGACCTCTATGTCCCAGTCCTTTGTCTCTGCTAACAGCTGACCTCTATGTCCCAGTCCTTTGTCTCTGCTAACAGCTGACCTCTATGTCCCTGTCCTTTGTCTCTGCTAACAGCTGACCTCTATGTCCCAGTCATTTGTCTCTGCTAACAGCTGACCTCTATGTCCCAGTCCTTTGTCTCTGCTAACAGCTGACCTCTATGTCCCAGTCCTTTGTCTCTGCTAACAGCTGACCTCTATGTCCCAGTCCTTTGTCTCTGCTAACAGCAGACCTCTATCAGACCTCTATGTCCCAGTCCTTTGTCTCTGCTAACAGCAGACCTCTATGTCCCTGTCCTTTGTCTCTGCTAACAGCAGACATCTATGTCCCAGTCCTTTGTCTCTGCTAACAGCAGACCTCTATGTCCCAGTCCTTTGTCTCTGCTAACAGCAGACCTCTATCAGACCTCTATGTCCCAGTCCTTTGTCTCTGCTAACAGCAGACCTCTATCAGACCTCTATGTCCCAGTCCTTTGTCTCTGCTAACAGCTGACCTCTATGTCCCAGTCCTTTGTCTCTGCTAACAGCAGACCTCTATGTCCCAGTCCTTTGTCTCTGCTAACAGCTGACCTCTATGTCCCTGTCCTTTGTCTCTGCTAACAGCTGACCTCTATGTCCCAGTCATTTGTCTCTGCTAACAGCTGACCTCTATGTCCCAGTCCTTTGTCTCTGCTAACAGCTGACCTCTATGTCCCGGTCCTTTGTCTCTGCTAACAGCTGACCTCTATGTCCCAGTCCTTTGTCTCTGCTAACAGCAGACCTCTATCAGACCTCTAGGTCCCAGTCCTTTGTCTCTGCTAACAGCTGACCTCTATGTCCCAGTCCTTTGTCTCTGCTAACAGCTGATCTCTATCAGACCTCTAGGTCCCAGTCCTTTGTCTCTGCTAACAGCTGACCTCTATGTCCCAGTCCTTTGTCTCTGCTAACAGGAGACCTCTATCAGACCTCTATGTCCCAGTCCTTTGTCTCTGCTAACAGCTGACCTCTATGTCCCAGTCCTTTGTCTCTGCTAACAGCTGACCTCTATGTCCCAGTCCTTTGTCTCTGCTAACAGCAGACCTCTATCAGACCTCTATGTCCCAGTCCTTTGTCTCTGCTAACAGCTGACATCTATGTCCCAGTCCTTTGTCTCTGCTAACAGCTGACCTCTATGTCCCAGTCCTTTGTCTCTGCTAACAGCAGACCTCTATCAGACCTCTAGGTCCCAGTCCTTTGTCTCTGCTAACAGCTGACCTCTATGTCCCAGTCCTTTGTCTCTGCTAACAGCAGACCTCTATCAGACCTCTAGGTTCCAGTCCTTTGTCTCTGCTAACAGCTGACCTCTATGTCCCAGTCATTTGTCTCTGCTAACAGCTGACCTCTATGTCCCAGTCCTTTGTCTCTGCTAACAGCTGATCTCTATCAGACCTCTATGTCCCAGTCCTTTGTCTCTGCTAACAGCAGACCTCTATCAGACCGCTATGTCCCAGTCCTTTGTCTCTCCCTCACAGAATGTCATTCTTTTCACTATTTTGGCTGTTGAAGGGGTGGAGAGGTGGACAGGTGGAGGTGTATTGGGGTGATGGAGAAAGGTGAAAGCCTGGAGGTGTATTGGGGTGATGGAGAGATGGAAGCCTGTAGGTGTATAGGGTGATGGAGAGAGGTGGAAGCCTGGAGATGTATGAGGTGATCGAGAGAGATGCCAGGGCTGCTCTCTCTCCCCTGAATGACTCCAGGTTACAAACCAGACCAGTCAAACCGTTCCCCTTAGAGGGAGGGGTATAGAGCACAGACAGAAGTGAGGGGACATCCTTGACAGGTTGATCATACCTCACCGTTCAAAATATCTCTCTGGAGGATTTTAACTTCAGCAAGACATTGAAGGGTATAACAGAGTTATTGTTTTGTTGGTGTGTTTACATGTCGCTGTGCGTACCAGAGAGACATCTGCAGGTAGCCATGGCCTCTGGAAGATGTTTTGAGTTGGGGGAGCTGGAGATGGATGAGAAAAAAAATATTCCATGCATCTATAATCACATTTGCGTAGTGTCATACAGTTTAGCAGATGTGTCTTTCCGATTACCACACATAGGGATTTTTCTTAGTAGGGTCTGGGGAAAAAAATGCCTTTTATTAACGCATTTCGAAGTCATTTACAGTGCATTCGGAAAGTAGTCAGACCCCTTAACTTATTGCACATTTTTTTACGGCCTTATTCTAAAATGGATTACATAGTTTTTTGCCCAAATCAATCTACACACAATACCCCATTATGACAAAGCAAAAAAGGTTGAGACATTTTTGCTAATTAAAAAAAACAAAAAAACATTTAATATTACATTTACATAAGTATTCAGACCATTTTCTTGGTACTTTGTTGACGTGCCTTTGGCAGAGATTACAGGCTTGGCACACCGGTATTTGGGGAGTTTCTCCCATTCTTCTCTGCAGATCCTCTCAAGCTCTGTCAGGTTGGATGAATAGCGTCGCTACACAGCTATTTTCAGGTCTCTCCAGAGATGTTCTATCGGGTTCAAGTCCAGGCTCCGGCTGGGCCACTCAGCGACGTTCGGAGACTTGTCCAAAGCCACTCCTGCGTTGTCTTGGCTGCGTGCTTAGGGTCGTTGTCTTGTTGGAAAGTGAACCTTCGCCCGTGTCTGAGGTCCTGAGAGCTCTGGAGTAGGTTTTCATCAAGGATCACTCTGTGTTTTGCTCCGTTCATCTTTGCATCGATCCTGACTAGTCTCCCAGTCCCTGCTACTGAAAAACACCCCGAGAGCATGATGCTGCCACCACCATGCTTCACCTTCGGGATGGTGCCTGGTTTCCTCCAGACATGATGCTGCCACCACCATGCTTCACCATAGGGATGGTGCCTGGTTTCCTCCAGACATGATGCTGCCACCACCATGCTTCACCTTTGGGATGGTGCCTGGTTTCCTCTAGACATGATGCTGCCACCACCATGCTTCACCTTAGGGATGGTGCCTGGTTTCCTCCAGACATGATGCTGCCACCACCATGCTTCATCTTAGGGATGGTGCCTGGTTTCCTCCAGACATGACTCTTGGCATTCAGGTCAAAGAGTTCAATCTTGGTTTCATCAGACCAGAGAATACTGTTTTTCATGGTCTGAAAGTATTTAGGCACCTTTTGGAAAACTTCAAGCAGGCTGTCATGTTCCTTTGTCTGAGAAGTTGCTTCTGTCTGGCCACTCTACCATAAAGGCCTGATTGGTGGAGAGCTGCAGAGATAGCTGTCCTTCTGGAAGGTTCTCCCATCTCCACAGACGAACTCTAGAGTCTTGGTGGTTCCAAACTTCTTCCATTTAAAACCTGTTAAGCCTACCCCTTACTTTTTCGAACATTCTGTTAAAAATCACGCAACATTTCAGCTTCCTGCTACTCATGCCAGGAATATAGTATATGCATATGATTATGCGTGGATAGAAAACACTCTGACGTTTCTAAAACTGGTTAAATCACGGCTGTGACTATAACAGAGCGCGTGTTTCATCGAAAAGCGCAAGAAAAACTGATCACCGAAAGCTGGGAAAAATATCCATGCGCCACTTGCATGTATTGTCTATGGGAAACCAAATTACATGGGGCTGAGATTGCAAGTCCTACAGCTTCCACACGATGTCGCCAGTCTTGTCAATTGCCTGGGCTTTGTTTCTTGGTCAAACGAGTAAGAGACAGCCCATTCCTTCCGGTCTCCGACAGGATGTTTTGGAGGAGAAATTTCAGAACATGATTTGAAGACGTGGAGCTATTCAATACACATCGCCCCGTGATCAATTTGATAGATCATTAACGTTTACTAATACCTAAAGTTGGATTACAAAAGTATTTCGAAGTATTTTGAAGTGTTTTGTGAAAGTTTATCATCAACTTTTTTAATTTTAAAAAATGAAAATGAAAATTTTTTCTGGATCACACACTTTTCATAGATCGATATTTAGGGTATATATGGACCGATTTAATCGCAAAAAAGACCCAATAGTGATGTTTATGGGACATCTAGGAGTGCCAACAAAGAAGCTCGTCAAAGGTTATGAATGTTTTATATTTTATTTCTGCGTTTTGTGTAGCGCCGGCTATGCTAATTATTTTGTTTACATTTACATTTACATTTAAGTCATTTAGCAGACGCTCTTATCCAGAGCGACTTACAAATTGGTGCATTCACCTTATGACATCCAGTGGAACAGCCACTTTACAATAGTGCATCTAAATATTTTAAGGGGGGAGGGGGTGAGAAGGATTACTTTATCCTATCCTAAGTATTCCTTAAAGAGGTGGGGTTTCAGGTGTCTCCGGAAGGTGGTGATTGACTCCGCTGTCCTGGCGTCGTGAGGGAGTTTGTTCCACCATTGGGGAGCCAGAGCAGCGAACAGTTTTGACTGGGCTGAGCGGGAACTGTACTTCCTCAGTGGTAGGGAGACGAGCAGGCCAGAGGTGGATGAACGCAGTGCCCTTATTTGGGTGTAGGGCCTGATCAGAGCCTGGAGGTACTGAGGTGCCGTTCCCCTCACAGCTCCGTAGGCAAGCACCATGGTCTTGTAGCGGATGCGAGCTTCAACTGGAAGCCAGTGGAGAGAGCGGAGGAGCGGGGTGACGTGAGAGAACTTGGGAAGGTTGAACACTAGACGGGCTGCGGCGTTCTGGATGAGTTGTAGGGGTTTAATGGCACAGGCAGGGAGCCCAGCCAACAGCGAGTTGCAGTAATCCAGACGGGAGATGACAAGTGCCTGGATTAGGACCTGCGCCGCTTCCTGTGTGAGGCAGGGTCGTACTCTGCGGATGTTGTAGAGCATGAACCTACAGGAACGTGCCACCGTCTTGATGTTAGTTGAGAACGACAGGGTGTTGTCCAGGATCACACCAAGGTTCTTAGCGCTCTGGGAGGAGGACACAATGGAGTTGTCAACCGTGATGGCGAGATCATGGAACGGGCAGTCCTTCCCCGGGAGGAAGAGCAGCTCCGTCTTGCCGAAGTTCAGCTTGAGGTGGTGATCCGTCATCCACACTGATATGTCTGCCAGACATGCAGAGATGCGATTCGCCACCTGGTCATCAGAAGGGGGAAAGGAGAAGATTAATTGTGTGTCGTCTGTATCACCGCCTGGTACGGCAACTGCTCCGCCCTCAACCATAAGGCTCTCCAGAGGGTAGTGAGGACTGCACAACGCATCACCGGGGGCAAACTACCTGCCCTCCAGGACACCTACACCACCCGTTGTTACAGGAAGGCCATAAAGATCATCAAGGACATCAACCACCCGAACCACTGCCTGTTCACCCCGCTATCATCCAGAAGGCGAGGTCAGTACAGGTGCATCAAAGCTGGGACCGAGAGACTGAAAAACAGCTTCTATCTCAAGGCCATCAGACTGTTAAATAGCCACCACTAACATTGAGTGGCTGCTGCCAACACACTGTCATTGACACTGACCCAACTCCAGCCATTTTAATAATGGGAATTGATGGGAAATGATGTAAATATATCACTAGCCACTTTAAACAATGCTACCTTATATAATGTTACTTACCCTACATTATTCATCTCATATGCATATGTATATACTGTACTCTACAACATCGACTGCATCCTTATGTAACACATGTATCACTAGCCACTTTAACTATGCCACTTTGTTTACTTTGTCTACACACTCATCTCATATGTATATACTGTACTCGATACCATCTACTGTATGCTGCTCTGTACCATCACTCATTCATATATCCTTATGTACATGCTCCTTATCCCCTTACACTGTGTATAAGACAGTAGTTTTGGAATTGTTAGTTAGATTACTTGTTGGTTATCACTGCATTGTCGGAACTAGAAGCACAAGCATTTCGCTACACTCGCATTAACATCTGCTAACCATGTGTATGTGACAAATAAAATTTGATTTGATTTGATTTGATCTCTCTCTCTCTACCTCTCTCTACCTCTCTCTCTCTCTACATCTACCTCTCCCTCTCTCTCTACCTCTCTACCTCTCTCTCTCTCTCTACCTCTCTCGCTCTCTAACTCTCTCTCTACCTCTCTACCTCTCTCTCTCTCTCTCTCTCTCTCTCTCTCTCTCTCTCTCTCTCTCTCTCTCTCTCTCTCTCTCTCTCTACCTCCCTCTCTCTACCTCTCTCTCTCTACCTCTCTCTCCCTCTCTCTCTCTCTCTCTCTCTACCTCTCTCTCTCTCTCTCTCTCTCTCGCTCTCTCTCTCTCTCTCTCTCTCTACCTCTCTCTCTCTCTACCTCTACCTCTCTCTACCTCGCTCTCTCTCTCTACCTCTCTCTCTCTACCCCTCTCTCGCTCTCTACCTCTCTCTCTACCTATCTCTCTCTACCTCTCTCTCTCTCTACCTCTCTCTCTCCCTCTCTCTACCTCTACCTCTCTCTCTCTCTCTCTACCTCTCTCTCTACCTCTCTCTCTCTCCCCCTCTCTACCTCTACCTCTCTCTACCTCTACCTCTCTCTACCTCTACCTCTCTCTCTCTACCTCTACCTCTCTCTACCTCTACCTCTCTCTCTCTCTACCTCTCTCTCTCTACTTCTCTCTCTTTCTCTCTCTCTCTCTCTCTCTCTCTCTCTCTCTCTCTCTCTCTCTCTCTCTCTCTCTACCTCTCTCTCTCTCTCTCTACCTCTACCTCTCTCTACCTCGCTCTCTCTCTCTACCTCTCTCTCTCTACCCCTCTCTCGCTCTCTACCTCTCTCTCTACCTATCTCTCTCTACCTCTCTCTCTCTCTACCTCTCTCTCTCCCTCTCTCTACCTCTACCTCTCTCTCTCTCTCTCTACCTCTCTCTCTACCTCTCTCTCTCTCCCCCCCTCTCTACCTCTACCTCTCTCTACCTCTACCTCTCTCTACCTCTACCTCTCTCTCTCTACCTCTACCTCTCTCTACCTCTACCTCTCTCTCTCTCTACCTCTCTCTCTCTACTTCTCTCTCTTTCTCTCTCTCTCTCTCTCTCTCTCTCTCTCTCTCTCTCTCTCTCTCTCTACCTCTCTCTCGGACTAGGCTGACTAGGGAGCTATCTCCTCCTTTATATTTATAATATTTTTTATAGGAATAATCATACAGTGCTGAAATCTCTGACAGCTGAACGTGAGGTGGACAACTATTGTTTTAGGGAAGTAGAAGGTGGCGAAGGTAGAAGGTGGCCTCTCCAAGGATGTGACGGAGATCAGAAGACAGAGGTAGTTTGATGAGGAAAGCTACTTCTCTGAAGAGACCTCTAGTTTCAGAGTGAAGTTGGACCAGAGTTGAATAGACCTCTAGTTTCAGGGTGAAGTTGGACCAGAGTTGAAGAGACCTCTAGTTTCAGGGTGAAGTAGGACCAGAGATGAAGAGAGCTCTAGTTCAGGGTGAAGTGGGACCAGAGATGAAGAGACCTCTAGTTCAGGGTGAAGTTGGACCAGAGATGAAGAGACCTCTAGTTCAGGGTGAAGTTGGACCAGAGATGAAGAGACCTCTAGTTCAGGGTGAAGTAGGACCAGAGATGAAGAGACCTCTAGTTTCAGGGTGAAGTAGGACCAGAGTTGAAAAAACCTCTGGGACAGTGCCGTATGGGGTATTCTTTGTGATGTCTCCCGACATGTGGAGTTGGATCAGCAGGTGGCCTGTGTGGGAAAGAGAATCAAAGGCCTGTGCATCCAGTTCAGTTGTGTTTCCTTTTCCTGTGTCAATTATGATTTTCTCTTATCTTGCTTCTATCCCTTCTTGATCAAATCGTCTCTCCACTTTCCGATTGCAACAGATCCACCGCTTCAAAGAACTCACGTCTCCAGCTGAGTTGTCCTGCTTCTGGATGCTTTCACTTCAGGCGACATGGTGAAAGAGAGTTGGTGTTCTCCTCACAAAACCATGTGTTTTTCTGTGGGTATTTTGAGGCTGACATGTCATGTTGGCCATAATGGAATCTTTCTTAATTAATATTTTCATATTTTTTTTTTATCAGACGGTCGTTGTTATCATTTTTGTTTTATGATTTTATTAAACGTTTTTTAACAAGGTTACTTGTCATTAGTACATTATGATGTGTGTTTTTTAACCTTATAAAATTGTCTATGTATGATTAATTAAATTAAATTGTATTTTAATAAAAACTTTGTCTGTCATCTCCTCCACAATGTTGTCATCTGTCAGTGCCCTGACCCGTTCTGTACATTGGCACCGTCGAGGGCCTTGGTGCTCTGTAGGGTCCTCTGCCCTGACCCGTTCTGTACATCGGCACCGTCGAGAGCCTTGGTGCTCTGTAGGGTCCTCTGCCCTGACCCGTTCTGTACATCGGCACCGTCGAGGGCCTTGGTGCTCTGTAGGGTCCTCTGCCCTTACCCGTTCTGTACATCGGCACCGTCGAGGGCCTTGGTGTTCTGTAGGGTCCT
The DNA here is from genome assembly GCF_021184085.1 of Oncorhynchus gorbuscha. Taxonomy (NCBI): domain Eukaryota; kingdom Metazoa; phylum Chordata; class Actinopteri; order Salmoniformes; family Salmonidae; genus Oncorhynchus; species Oncorhynchus gorbuscha. Next base: position 7,434 of record NW_025750411.1, on the reverse strand, counting down.
TTGCTCTGACCCGTTCTGTACATTGGCACCGTCGAGGGCCTTGGTGCTCTGTAGGGTCCTCTGCCCTGACCCGTTCTGTACATTGGCACCGTCGAGGGCCTTGGTGTTCTGTAGGGTCCTCTGCCCTTACCCGTTCTGTACATCGGCACCGTCGAGGGCCTTGGTGTTCTGTAGGGTCCTTTGCTCTGACCCGTTCTGTACATTGGCACCGTCGAGGGCCTTGGTGCTCTGTAGGGTCCTCTGCCCTGACCCGTTCTGTACATTGGCACCGTCGAGGGCCTTGGTGTTCTGTAGGGTCCTCTGCCCTGACCCGTTCTGTACATTGGCACCGTCGAGGGCCTTGGTGCTCTGTAGGGTCCTCTGCCCTGACCCGTTCTGTACATTGGCACCGTCGAGGGCCTTGGTGCTCTGTAGGGTCCTCTGCCCTGACCCGTTCTGTACATTGACACCGTCGAGGGCCTTGGTGTTCTGTAGAGTCCTCTGCCCTGACCCGTTCTGTACATTGGCACCGTCGAGGGCCTTGGTGATCTGTAGGGTCCTCCGCCCTGACCCGTTCTGTACATTGGCACCGTCGAGGGCCTTGGTGCTCTGTAGGGTCCTCTGCCCTGACCCGTTCTGTACATTGGCACCGTCGAGGGCCTTGGTGCTCTGTAGGGTCCTCTTCTGCAGTTTTACTCCTACTTCCCGCAGTGATGTAGGAACAGTGCCTGATTCAGAAAGTGTACGTATCTCTTGAGTTATTCCACATTTGGTTTTGTTACAGCCTGAATTCAAAATGTATTAAATCAATTATTTTTCTCACCCATCTACAGACAGTAACCCACAATTACATAGTGTTTTTTTATTTTTTATTTAGCAAATCAATTGAACATCAAATACACAAATATCTTACTTAAGTATTCACTCCCCTGAGTCAATAGATGTTAGAATCACCGTTGGCAGCGATTACATCTCTGAGTATTTCTGGGTAAGTCTCTAAGAGCTTTCCACACCTGGATTGTACAATATTTGTACAATATTTACACTTTCTTAAATTCTTCAAGCTCTGTCAAGTTGATTGTTGATCATTACTAGACAGCCATTTTCAAGTCTAGCCATAGATTTTAAAATCGATTTAAGTATAAAAAATAAAATAAAAAAAACTCTCAAGACTCTCAAGAATATTAAACATTTAAAGCCTCATACAGAACACTCTGTACTCCGGACAAAAAGGGCTTTGCCACATTTTTTTTGCGGTATTACCTTAGTACCTTGTTGCAAAAAGGATGCATGTTTTGGTGTATTTTTACTCTGCTCAGACTTCCTTCTTTTCACTGTGTCAACTAAATGAAATGTGTTATTTGTTATTATTATGTTTGTCACACATGCTGGAATACAACAGGTTTACCATGAAAGTCTTACTCACCAGCCCTTATCCAACAACGCAGAGTGTTAAGAGTTATGAAAAGTAAGTAAGAAACATTTGCTAGATCAACTAAATGGAAAAAAAATACAAGAAAATAACAAAAACAATACCACTACCGAGTCCATGTGCAGTGGTACGTGTGTGTGTGTGTGTGTGTGTGTGTGTGTGGCATCAATATGGTGTGTGTGTGTGTGTTTGTGTGTGTGTGTGTGTGTGTGTGTGTGTGGCATCAATATGGTGTGTGTGTGGCATCAATATGGTGTGTGTGTGTGTGGCATCAATATGGTGTGTGTGTGTGTGTGTGTGGCATCAATATGGTGTGTGTGTGGCATCAATATGGTGTGTGTGTGTGAATGTGTGTGTGTGTGTGGCATCAATATGGTGTGTGTGTGTGTGGCATCAATATGGTGTGTGTGTGTGTGTGTGTGTGTGTGTGTGTGTGTGTGTGTGTGTGTGTGTGTGTGTGTGTGTGTGTGTGTGTGTGTGTGTGTGTGGCATCAATATGGTGTGTGTGTGTGTGTTTGTGTGTGTGTGTGTGTGTGTGTGTGTGGCATCAATATGGTGTGTGTGTGGCATCAATATGGTGTGTGTGTGTGTGGCATCAATATGGTGTGTGTGTGTGTGTGTGGCATCAATATGGTGTGTGTGTGGCATCAATATGGTGTGTGTGTGTGAATGTGTGTGTGTGTGTGGCATCAATATGGTGTGTGTGTGTGTGGCATCAATATGGTGTGTGTGTGTGTGTGTGTGTGTGTGTGTGTGTGTGTGTGTGTGTGTGTGTGTGTGTGTGTGTGTGTGTGTGTGTGTGTGTGTGTGTGTGTGTGTGTGTGTGTGGCATCAATATGGTGTGTGTGTGTGTGTGTGTGTGTGTGTGTGTGTGTGTGTGTGTGTGTGTGTGTGTGTGTGTGTGTGTGTGTGTGTGTGTGTGTGTGTGTGTGTGTGTGTGTGTGTGTGTGGCATCAATATGGTGTGTGTGTGTGTGTGTGTGTGGCATCAATATGGTGTGTGTGTGTGTGTGGCATCAATATGGTGTGTGTGTGTGTGTGTGGCATCAATATGGTGTGTGTGTGTGTGTGTGTGGCATCAATATGGTGTGTGTGTGTGTGTGGCATCAATATGGTGTGTGTGTGTGTGTGTGTGTGTGTGTGGCATCGATATGGTGTGTGTGTGTGTGTGTGTGTGTGTGGCATCAATATGGTGTGTGTGTGTGTGTGTGTGTGTGGCATCAATATGGTGTGTGTGTGTGTGTGGCATCAATATGGTGTGTGTGTGTGTGTGTGTGTGTGTGTGTGTGTGTGTGTGTGTGTGTGTGTGTGTGTGTGTGTGTGTGTGTGTGTGTGTGTGTGTGTGTGTGTGTGTGTGTGTGTGTGTGTCCGTTTCACCTGTACAGTGGAAAAATAATAATACATAATAATAAAATAGTCCTGATAGCCATTTGTAGATAGTCCTGATAGCCATTTGTAGATAGTCCTGATAGCCATTTGTAGATAGTCCTGGTAGCCATTTGTAAATAGTCCTGGTAGCCATTTGTAGATAGTCCTGGTAGCCATTTGTAGATAGTCCTGGTAGCCATTTGTAGATAGTCCTGGTAGCCATTTGTAGATAGTCCTGGTAGCCATTTGTAGATAGTCCTGGTAGCCATTTGTAGATAGTCCTGATAGCCATTTGTAGATAGTCCTGATAGCCATTTGTAGATAGTCCTGGTAGCCATTTGTAAATAGTCCTGATAGCCATTTGTAGATAGTCCTGGTAGCCATTTGTAGATAGTCCTGGTAGCCATTTGTAAATAGTCCTGGTAGCCATTTGTAAATAGTCCTGGTAGCCATTTGTAGATAGTCCTGGTAGCCATTTGTAAATAGTCCTGGTAGCCATTTGTAAATAGTCCTGATAGCCATTTGTAGATAGTCCTGGTAGCCATTTGTAGATAGTCCTGATAGCCATTTGTAGATAGTCCTGGTAGCCATTTGTAAATAGTCCTGGTAGCCATTTGTAAATAGTCCTGGTAGCCATTTGTAGATAGTCCTGGTAGCCATTTGTAGATAGTCCTGATAGCCATTTGTAGATAGTCATGGTAGCCATTTGTAGATAGTCCTGATAGCCATTTGTAGATAGTCCTGGTAGCCATTTGTAGATAGTCCTGATAGCCATTTGTAGATAGTCATGGTAGCCATTTGTAAATAGTACTGGTAGCCATTTGTAGATAGTCCTGGTAGCCATTTGTAGATAGTCATGGTAGCCATTTGTAAATAGTACTGGTAGCCATTTGTAGATAGTCCTGGTAGCCATTTGTAGATAGTCATGGTAGCCATTTGTAAATAGTACTGGTAGCCATTTGTAGATAGTCCTGGTAGCCATTTGTAGATAGTCCTGGTAGCCATTTGTAGATAGTCCTGGTAGCCATTTGTAAATAGTCCTGGTAGCCATTTGTAGATAGTCCTGGTAGCCATTTGTAGATAGTCCTGGTAGCCATTTGTAAATAGTCCTGGTAGCCATTTGTAAATAGTCCTGGTAGCCATTTGTAAATAGTCCTGGTAGCCATTTGTAAATAGTCCTGGTAGCCATTTGTAGATAGTCCTGGTAGCCATTTGTAAATTGTCCTGGTAGCCATTTGTAAATAGTCCTGGTAGCCATTTGTAGATAGTCCTGGTAGCCATTTGTAGATAGTCCTGGTAGCCATTTGTAAATAGTCCTGGTAGCCATTTGTAGATAGTCCTGGTAGCCATTTGTAGATAGTCCTGGTAGCCATTTGTAGATAGTCCTGGTAGCCATTTGTAGATAGTCCTGGTAGCCATTTGTAGATAGTCCTGGTAGCCATTTGTAGATAGTCCTGGTAGCCATTTGTAGATAGTCATGGTAGCCATTTGTAAATAGTCCTGGTAGCCATTTGTAAATAGTCCTGGTAGCCATTTGTAGATAGTCCTGGTAGCCATTTGTAGATAGTCCTGGTAGCCATTTGTAAATAGTCCTGGTAGCCATTTGTAGATAGTCCTGGTAGCCATTTGTAAATAGTCCTGGTAGCCATTTGTAGATAGTCCTGGTAGCCATTTGTAGATAGTCCTGGTAGCCATTTGTAGATAGTCCTGATAGCCATTTGTAAATAGTCCTGGTAGCCATTTGTAGATAGTCATGGTAGCCATTTGTAAATAGTCCTGGTAGCCATTTGTAAATAGTCCTGGTAGCCATTTGTAGATAGTCCTGGTAGCCATTTGTAGATAGTCCTGGTAGCCATTTGTAAATAGTCCTGGTAGCCATTTGTAAATAGTCCTGGTAGCCATTTGTAGATAGTCCTGGTAGCCATTTGTAGATAGTCCTGGTAGCCATTTGTAAATAGTCCTGGTAGCCATTTGTAGATAGTCCTGGTAGCCATTTGTAGATAGTCCTGGTAGCCATTTGTAGATAGTCCTGGTAGCCATTTGTAGATAGTCCTGGTAGCCATTTGTAGATAGTCCTGGTAGCCATTTGTAGATAGTCCTGATAGCCATTTGTAGATAGTCCTGGTAGCCATTTGTAAATAGTCCTGGTAGCCATTTGTAGATAGTCCTGGTAGCCATTTGTAGATAGTCCTGGTAGCCATTTGTAGATAGTCCTGGTAGCCATTTGTAGATAGTCCTGATAGCCATTTGTAGATAGTCCTGGTAGCCATTTGTAAATAGTCCTGGTAGCCATTTGTAGATAGTCCTGGTAGCCATTTGTAGATAGTCCTGGTAGCCATTTGTAGATAGTCCTGGTAGCCATTTGTAGATAGTCCTGGTAGCCATTTGTAGATAGTCATGGTAGCCATTTGTAAATAGTATTGGTAGCCATTTGTAGATAGTCATGGTAGCCATTTGTAGATAGTCCTGGTAGCCATTTGTAAATAGTCCTGATAGCCATTTGTAGATAGTCCTGATAGCCATTTGTAGATAGTCCTGATAGCCATTTGTAGATAGTCCTGATAGCCATTTGTAGATAGTCCTGGTAGCCATTTGTAGATAGTCCTGGTAGCCATTTGTAGATAGTCCTGGTAGCCATTTGTAGATAGTCCTGATAGCCATTTGTAGATAGTCCTGATAGCCATTTGTAGATAGTCCTGATAGCCATTTGTAGATAGTCCTGATAGCCATTTGTAGATAGTCCTGGTAGCCATTTGTAGATAGTCCTGGTAGCCATTTGTAGATAGTCCTGGTAGCCATTTGTAGATAGTCCTGATAGCCATTTGTAGATAGTCCTGATAGCCATTTGTAGATAGTCCTGGTAGCCATTTGTAAATAGTCCTGATAGCCATTTGTAGATAGTCCTGGTAGCCATTTGTAGATAGTCCTGATAGCCATTTGTAGATAGTCCTGGTAGCCATTTGTAGATAGTCCTGATAGCCATTTGTAGATAGTCCTGGTAGCCATTTGTAAATAGTCCTGATAGCCATTTGTAGATAGTCCTGGTAGCCATTTGTAGATAGTCCTGATAGCCATTTGTAGATAGTCCTGGTAGCCATTTGTAAATAGTCCTGGTAGCCATTTGTAAATAGTCCTGGTAGCCATTTGTAGATAGTCCTGGTAGCCATTTGTAGATAGTCCTGGTAGCCATTTGTAGATAGTCCTGATAGCCATTTGTAGATAGTCATGGTAGCCATTTGTAGATAGTCCTGATAGCCATTTGTAGATAGTCCTGGTAGCCATTTGTAGATAGTCCTGATAGCCATTTGTAGATAGTCATGGTAGCCATTTGTAAATAGTACTGGTAGCCATTTGTAGATAGTCCTGGTAGCCATTTGTAGATAGTCATGGTAGCCATTTGTAAATAGTACTGGTAGCCATTTGTAGATAGTCCTGGTAGCCATTTGTAGATAGTCATGGTAGCCATTTGTAAATAGTACTGGTAGCCATTTGTAGATAGTCCTGGTAGCCATTTGTAGATAGTCCTGGTAGCCATTTGTAGATAGTCCTGGTAGCCATTTGTAAATAGTCCTGGTAGCCATTTGTAGATAGTCCTGGTAGCCATTTGTAGATAGTCCTGGTAGCCATTTGTAAATAGTCCTGGTAGCCATTTGTAAATAGTCCTGGTAGCCATTTGTAAATAGTCCTGGTAGCCATTTGTAAATAGTCCTGGTAGCCATTTGTAGATAGTCCTGGTAGCCATTTGTAAATAGTCCTGGTAGCCATTTGTAAATAGTCCTGGTAGCCATTTGTAGATAGTCCTGGTAGCCATTTGTAGATAGTCCTGGTAGCCATTTGTAGATAGTCCTGGTAGCCATTTGTAGATAGTCCTGGTAGCCATTTGTAGATAGTCCTGGTAGCCATTTGTAGATAGTCCTGGTAGCCATTTGTAGATAGTCCTGATAGCCATTTGTAGATAGTCCTGGTAGCCATTTGTAAATAGTCCTGGTAGCCATTTGTAGATAGTCCTGGTAGCCATTTGTAGATAGTCCTGGTAGCCATTTGTAGATAGTCCTGGTAGCCATTTGTAGATAGTCCTGGTAGCCATTTGTAGATAGTCCTGATAGCCATTTGTAGATAGTCCTGGTAGCCATTTGTTAATAGTCCTGGTAGCCATTTGTAGATAGTCCTGGTAGCCATTTGTAGATAGTCCTGGTAGCCATTTGTAGATAGTCCTGGTAGCCATTTGTAGATAGTCCTGGTAGCCATTTGTAGATAGTCATGGTAGCCATTTGTAAATAGTATTGGTAGCCATTTGTAGATAGTCATGGTAGCCATTTGTAGATAGTCATGGTAGCCATTTGTAGATAGTCCTGGTAGCCATTTGTAGATAGTCCTGGTAGCCATTTGTAGATAGTCCTGGTAGCCATTTGTAGATAGTCCTGGTAGCCGCTGTTCTGTAGATAGCCTGAAGGTAGGGAGGACAGTACCTCTTGCTGTTCTGTAGATAGCCTGAAGTTAGGGAGGGGCAGTTCCTCTTGCTGTTCTGTAGATAGCCTGAAGGTAGGGAGGGGCAGTGCCTCTGTTCTGTAGATAACCTGAAGGTAGAGAGGACAGTTCCTCTGTTCTGTAGATAACCTGAGATAAGATAACCTGAAGGTAGGGAGGGACAGTTCC